>NC_056744.1:138760261-139055261 GCF_019279795.1 Protopterus annectens | reverse complement strand
TCATATCTCCCTTTCTCTTCATCATCATCATCACCATCCCTTTCTCTTCTCTTGACTATTGTGTGCATAACCAGGAAAGTCTATCCTCCTGTCATTATTTTGGTGACACACTTTTGCAGGTTTACTGCCACCCAAATCTTCATTTTTCCAGTATGGCTGACAAAACTGGAAGTAGTATTTCATGTGTGATCTTAAGTATTCCCTGTACAATGAAAAGATTATTTGAGTGACTACTTTTATTCCTTTATTTAAGTACATGAGTGGTTTGGTCCAGAAGACTCTGAACTGAAGGCAGTGGGCATATTAAATGGAGTGCCTAGACTAAGAGACATATGAATACAAAGTATTAATGCTGTAGTCTGACATTTTCAGTTTACCACAGGTACAGGTGATAATGACATACATTCATAAATATATATGTTTGAATACTGTGTTCTGGTTCAAAAGTCTTTGAGGAACACAGATTCCAAAAAAGTAGGATTAAATACCTCAAGTCCTATTCAGGAATCAAGATTCCCTTTGAAGTGATCAATATTTAGTGAACTGTGTACAAAAATTGGCACTGGATTCCAAGAAATAGGCATCAACTGTGTAATATCAGAGTGTCTTAACTTTATTCTAAGACATGCTTTAAAGTTAATACTCCTTTTTAGCATCTTAGTACTTGCATAAAGTTCTAAGTTTAATGTTGTTTTTGTTGTTTGTCTTTCAGCTTTTCCCGGTAAGGGGTCGCCACAGCGGAACTCCGGTCCGCTAATGATTGGCAGTAGATTTTTATGAAATGTCGAGGTGCCAGCTCGACGCCCAACCTTCAACGAAGGCACGCCCATTTACGCACACATGTCTTTCAAACACTACCCAACTGCGGGGGAGGATATGCAGACTCCACAGAGAAGGCACTCCCAAGCCCAGCCGAGAATCAAACGGGAGAACCTCTTGCTGTGAGGTAACAACGCTACAGCCATACCACTGCGGCATCAAAGTTCTAAGTTTAATAATAACCTTAATAATTCATTCTCAGTGCTTCATATGCAAGAATCATCTTGTCTCTATAATATCTGTAATTTAATGAATGCAAATTTATCTTTATGCATCTTGTAGTAAAATTAAGGATAGATAAACCTTGAATATTATTAGAAAATCTTCTTTGAATCATCATCAACCTGTTTAAATCCCTTTTTAAATATATGTAAAAAGAGCTACTGTACGATATTGATGCTCTGATAAATGTCTTATATACATTAACCAGTTTCCCTATTTCTACTAGCTGCAGATTTTAATAACATACCTATTTGTATTAAATACTTATTTATTACACCATTTAGATTTTTTTAGAAAATGAAACATTAATAGAAATCATGTAGAATTATATTCTGCATTATTTTTGGTTTGCCAAAACACTTCACTTTACACTTATTAACACTAAATGAAATTCCAGCACCTGATATCCGTATGCTAATTTTATCTAAGTATTGATTGATTTCTTCATAATCTTTATTACTTGCTACATCCAAACCTGTTTACAGTCATCCACATATTTATTCATCCAAAATGACTTATGCAGTAGAACAAAGAAATTGAACAAGTTTCTGCAGCACATACTTTTAACACAACTCTTTGTTTTCTCTCCATAAGACTATTTATTATCCCATTGATAACAAACAGATTATATTTCAAAGCAACAAAAGTTTTTCATATGGAGAAATGTGATAAAGAATTAAATTTTTAAACCAAATTTAAAACAAGGTACCACAAGATAATCCAAAATTTACAGCTAAAGTTACTTTTTCATAAAACTCAGTCATTTTGAACAATAGTAAAAAACATGCAATCGTAAAACCATATTAGTAAAGTATCAGTAGTTATTATTATTGTTTTCAAGTTGAAGATCATAGAGAATTAAGCATAAGGAGGTAGAGCAAAGACAATTGGACAAAGGGTGTAAAAGTATTTTCGGTTAAGGATAGTAAGAATAGTATATAAAGAATATAGAAGGAAATATGAAGATTGAGAGTTGTATGGAAAAGAGGTTAACATGATAGGCTAAAAAGTGTGGTATGGAATAAATTATTGTAAAAGATTTACTTTGCAGAAATAATTATAATTTGTGTACGAGTTACTTAGAAATGGCGTTGGAGTAGTAGTGAGAGAGATAGAGGAGAAGGACAGAAGTGGGAGATAGCCTTGGGTCAAAAAGAGAAAGTAAGAGGTAAAAGGAAGATGAGGGTGGGAGGGGAAGGGGCGGTAAGGAAGTATGGTAGTAAGAAGTTGAGAGCATAGAGTATGAATAGGTGGATAAGGACGTTAGCTGAAGATTAGGAAGTTAAAGTTAGTTATCTTTTAGGCAAGCAGCAAGGGCAGATTTGAATGTTAAGAAGGTAATAATGTTTTAGTGTGAGCTTTAAAGTCTTTAAAGTTTCTATGGCACTGATATCTGTGGGTAAGGTATTCCATAGTTTTGCAATAGTATAGGAGTAAAGACTATGACCAGCTCATTTGTTAAGTTTGTATGCAGTTATAAGTTGTTTGTTTTTGGAACGCAGAGTTCTGGAAGGAATATAGGAATGTAGGATAGGTTTTAAGGCAGAACAGCTATCTGTTTGTATATTATTTTGTGTGCAGAAGATAGTTGTAAAATGTCAAAATGATGGAGGACTTTGAGCTAGTTTAGTTCATTAAGAGCATAACAGTGGTCAGAACAATAGGATGTCCTTGTAGTGAATTTGGTTATCTTATAATAGCAAGACTGAAGCTTATTCTTTAGGGACATATATAGGTAGGTAAATAAATAATTAAATAAATAAATTACATATGTAATTGTGTATATTACCTTTGTCATGGCTATAGCTTAAATATGTACTATGTTTTTGGTTTTATTAGCATCTCTAGAATTTGCATTGCAATCTGTGCAGTCTAGCATCCTGTTTAACTTCCCCATTGCCATTTCACAATGAACTGTATGGAGTCTAGTAATATTCACGGCTCTTTTCCTTCCCTGTCCTTCATAAGGCTACATCTATAGGCATGCAAGTTTTCAATGGATTTCCTGCAGTGAACTGCACTGCCTTATTTTTTTATTTATTTCTGCTTTTCATCCTATCTGCCACATGTGCACCTCTGTACCAAACAACAGTAGGTCACAGTGGGGCGTGGCCCTTCCTTCTGCTACTCCTGCACCAGTCTTGTGGTCAATGCTCAAAGTGACCTTGGTTTTCTAACCCTAGTATAATAACCAGCATGAATATGCTAAACATAGCTGTACCTGGCTTGTGACATTCTGTGTTCATTTAGTACTGCATTTAATATTTAATATACTGGAGATTTTAACCTCCGGTTTCCTCTGTAAAGAAGTTCTGCTCAGTGGGACTTTCTAAATAAACAAATAGTAAGCAAATAAATAAATAAATAACCCCCCCCCCCCCAAACACACAACCACACACACACACACACACACACACACACACACACACACACATACACACACACACTCTGGGTATTTATCAACTTTCCTAGCTACTTTACCATTTTCTATCTTATCTCTTAGCCTGTAATTTCCCACACCAACATCCTGTGAGATACCGTACCAAAAGCCTTACTGAAATCCAGATACATCAAAATCACCCCATATCTACCTCAGCAAGTCTTGAAACTGGATCAAGTTAGACTGCAAAAATGTTTGCGCTAGGTAAAAACATGGTTTTGGCCACATGCAGGAGAAATTTCATCAGTACCATGCCCTTCAAAATCTTTTTCATAACTTTCCCTGGGATGGAAGTCAAACTGATATATAACTGTACATCTTTCTTAAATCCCTCTTTGTGCATAATTTAGGTTCGTAGTTTAGTACTAAGCTAACTGCCCTTGTGAGACATTTTAAGCCTAGCCATTTATCCCTTGTGAGATTCAAACCCTGCAACTTGTGTTTGTAAGGCAAACACCTTAGCTATTCAGCCACCCTCCCAACCCACAAGTAATAACTATTGCTTTCATACTCTTGTGCTGCAGTAGTACTCTGGGGTTTAGAATAGTCTGTACAGTTTTGTAGTACTGCATTGCATAGCACTGCCAAAGGCCACTTTATTTATTTATTTTATTTTACATTTGTTAACTGTGAAAATCCAACTGGACTGGGTCCATTTTCAGTGGAGGCCCGTGCAGAAAAGCTATGTAAAAAAGATAACAGTAACAATGGTGTAATAATACAAAATACAAAAAACAAAACACATTTTCAAAGTGGAATACAATGATTGAGATGCACAACAATAGTTGCTATTAGAAAACAAATCAAAAATGACATAGTAAGTTAAAAAGAAACATAGATAGATGCATGGCTCTGAAGCATGATTACTTGTTAGTTGTAAATAAGTCAAGGCCTGTATTGTGAGTTAGTTACATTGCAGTCAGAGAAGGAATGTGACAGGATGAAGTAAGTTAAGTTATACATGGGCAGATCTAGGTTTTCATAACATGTAATTTACGGAATTGTTTGAACTGTGTAAGATTTGTGGAGGAGGTTATGATGGGGAGAGGTTATCCCAGGTTTTAGCTATGCTATGAGAGTAGAGAGATTTTCCTGCAGTGTTGTTTGCCCTGGTGGTACAGAGAAGAGATTTCGTGGTAGAACAGAGGGGATGACTGGTAGAGTAGTGGGAGAGAAGCTGTTTTAGTGCTGGCATTTTTTCAGGGTAAGTCAGGATATTAAATGCAGTAGTTAGTTGTTGGTAGGTGAGTAATTGGTGTAATTCTAGCCATTTAATATTTCTTATTTCCTGGCAATGATGGGTTTTGAAGGTAGAATTATTGGCACATTTAGCAATTTTGTTGTAACATGATTCAATTTTGTCAAGATCAGTTTTTCTAATATGGGTTAATATTGGGGTTCCATACATAAGTGTGGACAGAAGGTGAGTTTGGGCTAAAGTGATTCTTGCTTTATTGGTGAGAAAATTATTGTGTCTATAGAGTGTACCTATTTTTTGTGAACCTTTTGGATAGTTTGAGCTATGCGAACATCAAAGTAGAGATTTTTGTCTATTTCTACCCTGAGGTGTTTGGTATGGGTTGAAGGAGTGAATAGAGTGCCATTTTTGGATGAGATAGAAAAAGTTAGGTGAGTAAATTTGGATTTATTTGGCATGAACAAGAGTAATTTAGTTTTGTTGCAGTTAAGAATGAGTTGGATATCAGTGATCCAATTTTCCACAGCAGAGAAGGATTCTTGGGCCAGCTGCTGTACGGTGGAGAGAGATGGGGCTGCGCAGATGAGTGTTGAGTCATCAGCGTACTGTAGAAGAGTGGCTTGTAGTGTGGAGGAATGTAGGTTATTTGTGAAGACAGAGAAGAGAAGTGGGCCCAATATTGAATCTTGAGGTACACCTACGGAATTGGGAAGTAGAGGAGATAGTACATCTTGCCATTGGACAGATTGTTGTCTTTCACTTAGATAACTTTTAAACCAGGATACGGTTGAGGGGGCAAAGGATACGGAGGTAAGGGCATCTATTAGTTTTGGGTGTGAGACCATGTTGAATGCTTTGGAGAGGTCCAATAAGATAGCAGGTATGAAATTGTTATTATTCCTATGGTGATTAACTTGATTTGTGAAAGAGAGAAGAGCAGTATGTGTGCTGTGGTGTGGGTGAAAGCCATGGTGGGTGGGTGAAAGCCATGTTGGGTGGGGGAAAGTAGATTCTATGTGTTCAAGTATTGCATGACTTGAGAATGAATACATTTCTCGAGAAGCTTAGATAATAGGTGAATTATGGCTATTGGACGGTAGTTGGAGTAATCATAGGAATGGCCACCTTTATGTAGGGGTATGATGTAGGATAATTTCCATATTTGAGGGACATAGGGTTCCTGAATGGACCAATTGATAAGGATTGAGACTGAGAGGCTAGGGAGTCAGCTGCCATTTTTAGAAAGCTAGCAGGTATATTATCAGCAGCTAGAGTGGTAGGTTTCAAGTTTAGGAAGAGTTTTTTTAATTTTAGCTGTTGGCACAGGTGAAAGAGTGAGGGGAGGGTATATTATTTGGTATTATGGTAGAGTTACTTGGAGAGTTCTCATTTTTAGTTTTAGATGAGGGATTAGTCTTGGACAGCTAAGTGGACAATGCATGGATTGAGTTTATAAAATGCTGATTGAATTGGGAGGTGATGTCATTCTTATAATTATTTGGGGAGGTGGGAGCAGGGGTTGTTATTTTACCAGATTATAAGAGGGAGTTGATAGTGTGCCGGAATTTTGGGGGGGGTTTGAGTGTTTGTTTTTGAGACTTAAGAAGTAGTTTTGTTTATCTAGTTTGGTTTGTTTTTTGGCTAGATTCCTAAGTTGTTTATAGTTTTGCATGGCTTGGTTGGAACTGTATTTTTTCCAAGTTTTCCATGCCTTATCTCCAGATTTTAGTAGGGTTTTTGTACCCCTACTTAGCCATGGGGCGTAATTTGCTTTGGCTCTTATTTTCCTAATAGGTGCGATTGAACCGAGAACATTGATAAACATGTTGTTGAAGTAGTCTACTGCTTGGTCTAGTCCTAGGGTTAGTAGATGTTTCCAACTGCATTGTTTTAAGATGTCATATAAGTCCTTTTGGTTTAAATTGTGATCATCCCTGATCTGTCTGTAGATGATGGGTTGTGAGGTAATGGTATGTTTCCTTAGATGGAAAGTGGGGTGATTGTCACTTAGTCCATCTGGGAGACATCCTGTCTGGTAGTTTTGTTTGGGGTTGTTCACTAAAGTCCAATCAATTATGGATTGTTTTGGGGATGTTTTATCTATTCTGGTGGGTTCCTGAATAAGTTGAGTAAATCCATAAAGATTGATTTAGCTAGATGGGTTAGTGGAGTTGCAGGCTAACCAGTCTGTATTTAGGTCTCCCAGTGGAATAGTTTATTGTGGCAGGTTATAGCTAAATCATTGAAGCATTTCTTTGATAGCAGAGGAATTATTACCTGGGGGGATATAGCTGCAGAGAATGTTTATGTTTTTTTATTTTTATTTTATTTATTTATTTATTTATTTAACATTTGTGTGCCAGGATAGTTCGACTGGACAACAAGTGTCCATTTTCAGAAGAGTCCTGGGGAGAAAAACTCCATAAGTTTAACAAGAGAAGAAACATTTACAAGAGAGACATTACAGAGTAGTAGCATACAGATGGTAGATGTTACAGCTGTTAGTATACAATAAGAGGATATTCCCTCTTCTGCTTAAAAATACAAGTGTACAGAATATACAATGAGAGTAGATAAGAACCTGGTAGAGATATTTCACAACTGAATAAGAGCATATAAATGTTTTTTTTCACTGTTCAGTGCTAGGACAGAACCTAAAGTTTCAGCATTTTGAAATTTGGGTATAGGGGTATGAAGGGGTTGGAGGTTAAGTGTGCACTTGAAAAGAATAACAACACCACCTCCTTTTCTGCCAGATCTGTCTAGTCACAGAATATTGTATCTTTGAGGGAGGATTTCTTCATTATGTGTATTGTGTTTTAACCAGGTCTCAGTTATGGTCAGTATGTCAGGGGAGTAGTGACTAATGAAAGCATGCAGGTCAGAGAGTCTGTTAGAGATACTTCTGGTGTTTATGTTTATGATCAGTTAGTCAGATTTACTTTTATTAGGAAATAAGTTGTGAAATGGACCTGGATTAGGGTGTATGTCTCCTGAAGTCAGAAGTATTGTAGTGATGGTTAAAACATGTTTAATTATGCATGAAAGATTTGTTATGGATGCGTGTAATGTTTTTTGAATGTAAGGATGAGGTGGGTGGGTCTTGTTAAAGTGTGGTATAATATTTTCCTTAAGTAATGTGGATCAAATCGTGAAATGTGTGAGGGTTTTACAATGTGTTATAGTATGTGTAGTATGATAGGGACTATTATGTAGGGGTATGGAAGTATTTACTGATGTATTATAGGTTAAGGCAGTGAGGGCTAGTAAGAGCAGTGGGAGTAAGACTAGCATTGTAAGATTTGATTAAATCAGATAATGTATAGGCTTAGGTTGTAAAGGCAGGTGGGGGACTGGCAACAACTACAATTATTGAGTGTTAGGTAGGGATTTAATCTGGAGGTGTGGTGGCTATGTACAGGCAGTTAATTGGTGGAGGAAGTGGTCAGGTTATAGCAGGGTTGAATAATTATAGATGTGGTGGGGGTGGGTGAGACTTGGGGGCAGGGTAAGGGAGTGTAGTGAGCCGAGCATAGCGAGGCGAACAGAGCGGGCTCAGCCCAACTGCGCGTTCAGCCAGCCTGACTGAGAACAGGCGTGCAGATTGATAGGAGTAAGTGAAACAAGTACAAGTTAGCACTTCAATACAATTTACTTTTGCTACTCTGTAATAAAAGGACTTAGGGAGGCATATATTTGGTTGCTAGTGCTGCGGTTCCTGAGCAGACTGCAAAAATACTAAAGTCCTTACTAGACAGGATACTTTTAAAAAGAACATTAATCTTGTATCTCTAGTTGAGAGTTCTTAATTTGAAGAGAAAACTGTTTCAGCTGCTGTTAGATTTTATTATTTTTTTTAGAGTGGCAGCAGCCTTCTAGCATTGCGAGCCTTTCAATGGGTGGGTCGGGTAGGGTGAAAAGAAGACTGACAAGTAAGTCCTAGGGAGGGAGCAGGAGAGCACAGATATAAGTTCAGAGTCCCTTGAGCCTTGACAGACCACTTGTCCAAATGTACTTTAGCTCATAATATCTAAAACACCTTGTCTACTTCCTCCCTAGTCACACTCCGTCTGTCTCTTTGCCCCATTCATGCCTGCTGTAGTCCCATTCTAGTAGAGTCAGGATGTTACAAAACAACATATTTGGGTTTTTAGCAAACATGAGTCAGTTTCTTAGAATTAGAAAACATTGTATGGTAATTATTTTTGCTAGATGGTGGTGTAAAGCTACAGTTCTCCCTGTATTACAGGTTCATAAATTGTCACTACTCAAATGGCCGTGGAAGCTTTGAGAAGCCTCACAGTGCAACCAATCAAACTTATCAGAGATTTGAGATGCATGGTTAGGCTTAAAAAGGTCCCAGTGAACATTAAACTACTATACACCTATACACTTCACAATCAATGACAACCATACTACATACCCAGGGATGAAGTTGGGAATGCCCATTGACTAGTATTCAGTAATTAACACTGATTTTAAACTTGACTACCATATTGTTTTTTTTTTCTTTTAACTTGCAATTGCTCCAAGTGAAAACCCCATTAATACCTGCCTGGATGTTGGAACACTTTTTGGAAGTAGTCCCATGCAAGTCTTATATTTGTTTTTGAAAAGCTACTAAAAAGACCATGATAGTTACTGAATGTGGTATTATCTAGAAAAGGCATTGTAGATTTATAAGTGTTTATAAGTGATTTTTTGATGGAGGACTAGGTCTTAATAATGCTGTAATAGATTATGTTAAGGAGAATCATGTCACTACTTCACCTAAATCATTATTGGTTTGTTGATACCAGTGTAGATTAAATTGAGTCTATATTATATTGTCAAAATGGCATTACAGCAAATGCCATTTTGACGACAAATATAGAGCAAAATCCCAAAACAGCGAAAGCTCAGGTCAGCGATTTGTCTCCTAAGGAAAAAAATTGCTTGGCCTGAGCCATGACATTGCCCTTTACCCCACTGTAGTGCGATCTCAGAGTTGGTATATTTAGTTAGGTGGGGGTGTGGGGGGCACAGCCCCCTCATTGGAGGGTGTGGGGGGCAAAGCCCCCCACTTTGAAATGTTTTTACTGGTGTATTTTGTCCTGTTGGTCTACCAATTTTTTTTCCCTAGGAAAAAAATCAGTGACCTGGGGTTTTCGGATTGCGCTCTATACTTGTCTTCGAAATGGCATTCGCTATAATGCCATTTTGACAATATAATATAGACCCGATTAAATTCACTTTATAGAAACCAACTTTGCTTGCAAACATGTGGTTATACCCCATAAAGGTGAACACATGGGTAATAGCAGCCATGACAATTGATGGTCTGTAGGTATGGAGTTGGGAAAAATAACAAAAAATATACTAAAACCATGGCAAACCTGAGATGGATGGCCTGTGCAGTGTATCCCAAATTCATCAAAGCATTTCATTCATTTACCCCCCCCCCCCCCACATTACACATTTTAATTAATGCATCTAGTTCTGATACTTCTCCAAGTCTTTGTAAAGCTGCTGTTCATCCCAAAGTCACATCTCACACAGACAAGCACACACAAAGGCCTATATACACCTTCCCACTCCTAGCAAAGCTACTAGTAGAAAGTGCAGTACATGGAAAGGTAAGTACCAAATCTTCACTCGTGTCTCTTTGCCTGTAGAAATTGGCATAACTTCAGAATAGGATGCAGTGCTACCATTATCCATTGCCAGTACCATTTGTAGTGCAATGAAGGCAAATTTATTTGCAATCTGTTCACTGACTTAACAAGAAGTTTTTTCAGTGTGCCATATGATATACTCCTTAATGCGTTGTCTTTATATGGACGTACAAAATGGCACTTTGTTGTGTTTTATTAATTTATTTATTGACATTTGATTACTGGAAAAGTCTGACTGGGTAGATGCCCATTTTTAGTGGAGACCCAAGGAGAAAAGCTCCAAATTATTACTAAACCTTTCAAGAACAATAATTTTACAATCTTCAAAAAATAAAACAAAAACATCTGCAGTTTAAATAGTTATAACAAATTAGACATAATATAAAAACATTGCTTAAGAATTGATACAAGATATATGACAATCATTTAATATTTAGAGAAATTTTGGACAGTTTGTAGAGAAATTAAAGGTAAGTTAGCATAATACGAACAGGAATTGCAATGTGAAATGAGGAATTAACAGGATTATGACAGAGAGAAAGTCAGGGAAGAGAATTAGTTATCAGTAAGGAAGTAAATGAAGAATGTAGAGTAAGGAAGTATAAGGAATGAAAAGCTATTTGTTCGCATTTAGCAATATAGTTTATTTTGGTTTTAGATTTATTTTTTTCAATGCATTTCTAGTTAGAAATCAAAAATGTATTGTCTTCCACAAAGGTCACTTTGTACACTGTCCTAATAAAGACAATCTACATTTACAATTCATTATTCCTTTATGCACATGATATTACACTTATGCAGATTGATCACACCATATAAGAAAGAAGGTTATTACCTGTCTGTACTCCTCCCTCATTAGGCCAATAATTGAGTACAATGCCCCATTTGTACTCAAACACCTGCACTAATTGGACAGGCCACAGAATTACCTCACAAAGAGAATCAATGGCCTCCAACACCTGTCCTATGTGGACAGGTTCAAATCACTATCACTCTACTCGGTATTGTACAGATTGCTCAGAGGTGATCTGTGCCTTGCCTACAAGGCAACCTTGGACTCTGCGCTACTACAGATGCTCCACATCTGTAGACTCCCCATACGTGTCAAACAAAGTATGTCACTGATCCTCTTCAAGTGCAACATTGATGAGTGGATGAGAAACCACAAATTTGTCCCAGGAGTTCCACCTGTGCCCCTCATTGACAGGAGTGACAGGTGCTAATTAAGGTTTCTTTTTTGGGGATAAACTCTTGGCTAGGCTTGTAAGGGCTTCAGGGCCATTAGCCTAGTAACCTCCTATGATCCTATATAAACCTTAACAACTATATTTGACTGAGATCTATCTTGAGTATCCCACTGATTTCAAGAAAAGAAATATTATCATTCATTGTTTGTATGCTTTATTTTTCTGCCCTCACACACTTTGATCATATAACCCATGAAATTATTGCATTCTATACCTTCCGCTGCTGGTGATTTAACTGAAGTTCAACTGTTATGATTTTTTTTGTTTATAAGCAAATAATAGGCTATCAGTCTGCAGACTATTACAATTATAGTAAATAACCAGAGCTCAGAATCAAACTCTGCACCTTCTATCTGTGAGATAAATACTTTAACCATTATGCCAGCCCCGCTGACCAAACTCCACTTCAGTTAAAGGACATAGCAACTGACTTGGTCAAGTGTGTGTGTGTGTGTGTGTGTGTGTGTGTGTGTGCGTGCGTGTGTGTGTGTGTGTGTGTGTGTGTGTGTGTGTGTGTGTGTGTGTGTGTGTGTGTGTGTGTGTGTGTGTGTGTTTATATTGCTGCACATGTATAGTGAAGGCTACTGTGCAAATGCAAGTTGGCAGAGCTCAGCAAATATCCTTAGGCCTTATGATGCACACTGTACAAACTTCCTTTAGCTGGTGACTAGACTGTCTCACTCCCTCCCCCAGGAGGGTGAGCTTAAGTTGGATGCTAATGCCCACCTTTTCCTGCTGGCTTTGCCAGAACTCATGTTAGAAATCAGTTTTGGGGATTATCTCAGTAATAATCAGGACTTCGTCACTCTACACCATGAGGCTGAAGGTTATCATTCAGTGTTAAAAGACCAAAGTAATGATTTCTGGTTCTGCTTAGAGGTTAGACAAAAATAATTCCTTTGTGTGGGCACATCAGAACAGGAAACACAACTGAATCGGTGCACTTGTTTAGGTAATTAGGAATGTGGTTATACCTATCCCTTTTAATAAATCAGCCAGTCAGTAAATATTACCCATTTGATAACCAGGGTACAATGCTGATCCATCTGGCCCATTTCCAGGTTCAGACTTGGGATAGCCAAAAATCCAAAACAAGAATACAAGTTCTGATTCAATACCTGCATAGAACAGTAAATACAAAAATGCAACATAATGCTAAAACTTGCATTACAGAGCAAAGTATTTACAAATATAAAAATACCAAAAGTATTCCAGTATTTTGAGGATAAAAGACAACAAATTAACACATTATTTACAATACGTACAATTGCAGTGAGTTAGTGAAGTGTGATTGAACAGAAATGAGCGACAGAATGGGATGGAAGGAAATATTAGAATAATGAGTTATTTAGTGGGAACGAAGCAGAGCACGGACAGAAGTTAACTTCTTTAGGAGTTAAGTAGTCAGCTGCACATTTAAGCTGGGGAGCAGCTACAAAGCATGGTGTGGTATGTGTATTACTGTACTGTGACCATTACATGGCATGTCAATAAAACCTTGATCAAACTATCAGATACGATATTGAACTGTGTAGAATACCTTAATAAAAGCAGCAAAGATGTTCTCTTGGTAAATATGCTTTATTGACTACACTTGGATTTGGTTTATCCATTGCTACCATAAATTTGCCTACTGCGCCAACTCCATTGCCAAAGATGGATAGAATCCTGAATATGCCTGGGCAACCCAAGTTCAGTTAGAAGACTGGTCACTACAGGGAGCTGGCTGGATGGAGGAGCACTGAAGGGATCATACCTCTCAACCTCTTAGCACAAGAAATCTGGACAAAGTATTACATTTGGGGGGGGGATAAAGGTCCCAAAATAGGACCAGATTTTAAATATTGCTCCTATAAATTTAGAAAGTTGATAGCATAACAGGATTTCTGTTAGAATGCATTTTCCAAAGGCAATGAAACTGGGAATTGCTGGTGAAGGCTTATTGTGCCTGTTATTCTAAGTGTCTTTATTCTGGTTTAAGCACTTGGGTTTCAGACCAGTCACTTTACATAAGGAAGATTTGTGTTCTAAACTCTTGTGGCAGGAGAGAATAGCCTGCACCCTTCTAATCTGGAAATTGCTGGCTGAAGACCTATTGTGTCTGTTATTCTGAAGTGTCTTAGTTCTAACTTAAGCACTTGGGCTCCAAAACTTGTTTATTTATTTTTATTTATTTGTTTTCCATTTGTTTACCAGGTTAGTCCGACTGGACACAAGGTGTCCATTTTTAATGGAGGCCCGGGAAGAAAAGCTCAGATACAAAGTAAAAATAATAAAAAATAATAAAAATAAAAAATAAAACATAGCTATTTTGTACAAAGAGCATAGAACATATAAAATGAGTAAAATCAGAGTTTTAGAAATTATGCAGCATGCAGTGGTTAGAATATTGAGAAACACATTAAACAAGATATTATACAACAAATATACAATTGCTTGAACATAAATTCAAAAAGAAGTTTCCATAGACAAACAGGGTCATAAACTAGAAATCATAATTATAATGGTGACCTAAACATCTGGTTCATAGTACTATGCACTAAGTGAAACTACTTGTTAGTAGTTAGGGCAACTGCTAATTGTTTTACATTAGGAGGGTTTGTGGTCTAGACTCTTGTAGTGGGAGAGTGTGGCCTACATCCTTCTAAGCTGGGAACTGCTGGTGAATTGCTGCTTTATTTAAACTAATTTTCTGCTGTTGTGACTGTGATTTTATGCACTTTGAATTTCTAGTACTTCTGCATTTTATAGCGTAGGCCAGATTCAGACTTGCAGAATATAGACAGTTTGTATCACTTGAGCATTAAAACCAGCTCCTCACTGAGATACTGAAAGATCTGAGGCATCCGTAGCTTCCAACTGACTATAAATAACTATTTTTGCTCTTATATTGCACTTACATTTGCATTTGCATTCTACTGTCTGAATTGTCCGAACTGTTTTTTGCCACATTTTACTGTATACTGTACTAGTTCAGCTGTAGCATAGCCCATTTCCAGGTTTGCTATTTCTGGGTCTGTTTTGTAACTTCTGAGCATCAAATTCAAGCCATCCTTGTTGGTGAAGGCCCTTCTGCATCATTGTGGAAGGAGAGTGCTGTCTGGATCCCATCTAATCAGAGGTGATTGGACTAGAGCTCAGAGAGAGCATCCTTAATGGCTAGTTTGAGTTAAAAGGATTATTTCTTGTTTTATTTAAGCCCCACATTTGCGCTTGTTTACGTGTAGTGCACCATCGTGCACCACAGTGTAGCCATGAATACGATTGGTGGTTATAGATGCAAACATTTTGCTTGCTAATTTTTCCCTCAGCACTTTGCTTACAGTCCTCCAGAAGTTTTTTGGGCCCCTGCTCTATTGTCAAGTGGAACACTAAGCCTAGCCTCAGAGGTACCAACACACCTCTGACCCACTAGCCATTCCTAAGTTTGACCTCATTTCCTGACCATATAAATTTACCTAACACTATGGACGGACAATTTCCCTCTGTTTCTCCAGCCAGCTTGGTTGATATGGGCATCCTGAGGCAGTGTTGCAACTGCCTCATGTTCACCAACAACCCTCTACTCCTAGTCCACACAAAATCAACATGTGAGAGATGCAACTATATTAAGAACCTTGAATCCATGCTCTCTCACACATCAGTCAGTACATGTGACAATGAGCAGGTTGTCAGAATGCACAACTCACTTTCTACTCCACCCAAACACATATCACACATGCCTACATATATGGTGGTCCTCACCAAAAACATACCTAAACACCAGAGACCTCCCAAACACAAACATGCCACACATAATGCTTCCTGTGCAGAACACATTGCACATAATAACGTATGGACCAGTGTCTCATCTGTCAAGCCCTTAAGGCAAAACATAAAACCAAACATATTATTCAGAGGTGATTCCATCATGAGACACACACACATGTCCCTTTCACCAGGCTGGATAAGGAAAAGGTCACGGTCAGCTGTTTGTTAGGTGGTAGGATCTGCCATATCACACATACACTCAAGTCTCTCAACAACAGGTACTGTTATGACTCCTTCATAGTCCATGTTGGTGTGAATGACTTGAGACGTACCTCTCTGGACTGCATGAAGAGAGAAATGACTGAGCTCTCAGACTATGTGTCTCAGGCAGGTATGTCACTAGCCTTAAGCAGCATTTTACCTTCAGCTAGGATGAGGCCTCACTACAAACAGAAAATAACTGACTTCAATAACTGGCTTAGTTTCTGGTGTCATTGTAAAGGGATCCAGACCTCAGTGCTTTGCCAGAGATGGTCTTCATCTGTCACTCACCCCTGGTATTTTGACTACTGACTGAGGCTCTTGTCACCATCATAGTGCCTTTTTAGGCAGTGTCTTAAGGACAAAATTCCTGATGTAAAAACTCCATCTAAAAACAACGTCAAGGTTATACTCCTAAACGCTAGGAGTCTTAATATGAAACTGCACTTACTGGAAGCAGTCCTCACCTTTGAAGATGCAGACATTTGTGCAGTCACAAAGACATTATTCAAGGCTGTGGAGACCACCCCAGCTGTACCAGGTTACACCTCCTTCCACATGTTCAGACCACAAACTGAAGGTGTGAAAACTAAAGGAGGCGGTGTATCAATATATATACCTCCAAAATGGTTAAACAGTATGATTCTCCAAATTGGTTAAACAGTACAATTTCCTGGAGATACTTCAGGTGCAATTAACTGTTGGTAGGACACATATTCAAGTCATTGCCAGCTACAGGACTTCCTCCATGAATCAGGATACCTACTCTGCCTATTTGGATCTACTTGAGTCTGTCAAGATACATCTGAACACCATGGTTTTGGCAGACTTTAACTATCCATCCATTGACTGGGTAGATTACTTGTGCTCAAACTCATTTGCCCAAAGGTTCCCAGATTTCATTAACTCCAATGCCCTGAACCAGCTGGTTGACACCCCAGCAAGAGGTGCCAACATCCTGGATCTGGTGCTTACCAACATGGGGCACCACTGTAGCACCCCCACTGTGAGGTCTTCCCTGGTAAGATCTGACCACAAATTAGTCTCATTCAAAGTAAATATCACACCTGACCCCCCAGCAGCATGTAAACTAAACAACTTCTCCAAAGCAGATCATAACCTTTTATGGTATGGTATAAATAGCTTCACTGCACACCCCCCCCCAGAAGGAACTGGCAACTATGCTGAATTCTATACCAGTGCTTTATACTAACACCTGTGACTTGGCTGTAACTGATAGGACCAAAACAAGCTCCTTAAGGAATGTAAATCTGCCTGGTGGACAACTGCCATTAACAGGCTTCATAATAAGAGGAAGAAATTGCTGTCTATGAGTAAGAGGGAATGAACCCTAAACTGGAAACACTCCCTCCTCAGCTTAAACAAGCAAATAAGACTTCTTGTGAAGTCATCCAAAGCAAACTACAAATCCAAATAAGCTTCCTCAACTAAGGACAAACATAAGACATTCTTTTGTTACATCCATAAACAAAAAGGAAAGGCCCAGACTTGTGCCGAACTGGTAGTTAAAGATACCACATTTACAGAACCTGTAGACATAGCTAACCTGTTGTCCAACAAGTTATGTGAAAACTTCACTCCCCTGTCCCCGCCACATATAATCTATGACATCCCGACCACCTGTCTCCTACCTCGCATCTCTAAAGAGCAGGTCGTAAATGCCCTCACTAAAGCCAAAAACACAGCATCTATGGAATTTGATAACATCCCACACTGCATCCTACATGGGCTGCAACAAGAATTAGCAACACCACTGGATACTCTTTTCAGTCATAGTCTAAGGACTGGCTTCATCTCAGCTTAATGTAAAATGGCCACAGTTATTCCCTTGCACAAAGGTGGTGCTTTTTCTGACCCAGGAACTATAGATCTACTAGCCTGACTAGCCTTATCTGCAAGGCCATGGAGCGAATCATCATAGACCTTATCAACAAAGATATAGATAATCGCCAAACACTTGACCCTACTCAGTTTGGATTTGTCGAAGGGAATCCTGCCTGTTAAACCTGGTGGACTTCTATGAGACTGTCACCAAGGCCCTGGGTGAGGGGAAATATGTGCATACAGCCTATCTAGACTTAGTCAAGGCTTTTAACACTATCCCCACTCAGGCATCATTGACAAACTCATCCAGCCAGGTATCAACCCTTATATCATTAGATGGGTCACTAACTGGCTCACTGATAGAACATATATAGTCAAAATAAGGGAATCCACCTCCAACAGCAAACCTGTAATCAGTGGTATTCCACAGCAATTAGTCCTGGGACCTCTACTGTTTGGAATCTATTTCTCCAAAGTACAAGCAAAAACTAAACGTCTATGGCTGACAAAGTTTGCTGATGACTGCAAACTAGGAGCGATCATAGAATCTCCAAATGATGTCAACATCCTACAAGAGGGTCTTACACAAACAAATGACTGATGGCCAAAGTCATGGCCTTAAACTCAGTGCAAAAAAAAGTGTATTATCATCCCTTTCAGTAAGTTCCTGCTAACTACCACATCAATAGCAACACCCTAAGTATGCACTCAGTGGTGAGAGACCTGGACACACAGGTTGACGCAATCTTACCTGTGATCCCAATGTCTCCACAGAGGTAAGAAGGGAATTCTGTATTGCTCATCTCATAAGTAAGGGCATTGCCTTTAGAAAAAAAAAAGTTATAACCTCCCTGTACTCTTCTAGTCACCAATAACTGAGTACAATGCTCCTTTTGGTATGTACCTTTCCAAGTACCTGCAGCAACTGGAGAAACCACAAAAGTTCCTCACAAGGAAAATTCAAGGTCTTCAACATCTGTCCTATCTGGATCATCTGAAATCACTGTCACTTTATTCTGTTTCATACAGACTACTCAAAAGTAATCTCTGTCTTGCATATAAGCAATCCCTGACCCTGCTTTACGGAAAATGCTGCATATCCACAAGTCAAGTGGTACACGGGTTACTCACTCTAAAGACCTTAACCTAGTATGAGATATTAATAGAACCTGCTGGAGGGACAGATGTGTCTCCCAGAGGTTACCACCCCTTTGGAACAGACTCCCACTTCATGTCAAACAGACCAACTCACTGTCCCTCTTCAAATGTAACCTAGACAATTGCATGGGTAACCACAAATTCACTCCAGGGGTTCCACCTGTGTCCCTCTTAGACACAGGCATTAGGTGCCAATTGTGGAAATAAGGGTCGAACTTGGCTAGGCTTGTAAGTGCCCTAGGGCCATTAGCCTTGTAACTTCCTATGATACTATGATCCTATGAGCCTACGAAACCCAAGTGTATTGTCATTATTTAATGACTTCATTCCTCAGTGATTAGCCTAAAAAACACACATTTGAGGAATAGGCCAAGAATATGAGGCAAAAATCTGGAGATTCTGTGAAAATCAGTACAGTTGAGAGGTATAGAAGTGACTGAGCCCACCTATCTTTCTCTGGGGGGTAGGGTAGTTTACATGTCCAAGCCAAGACACACAGTGTACATCAATTTCCCTCATGGAGACTGTTGAAACTTGTACAATGTGCCCATTCCAGGAGGCTAGGTCATTTACAAGCTTATGTCAGTCACAGATGCAAGAGACAGCCCCAGACTACACTCATGGCATGCCTTCCTGGGAAGAACACTCACTGGGCATGTGTGATCTGCTATGGCTATAAAGAAGAAAATACTTAATTCCCGAGTAGGTGACATCACTATTTTCAGCTCGGACAGTGGACCACAGGGAAACAAATAAGCCACAGCATTCTTGATCCATGGGGAAAAATGAGTGGCCAGAGGAAGACTTGATGGGCAGAAGTAGACAAGAACAAAAAAAAATATCTATTAATCTTAATAAGCTTCAAATAACAATGAAAAAATAGCCAGATTAATTCAAGCTGCAATATTGCTATTATTAATTAATATTCTGACTGGTGTACCTATGGAATTCTACAAATAACATGCAATTAATCTGCTTAGCAAAGAGTTCTGAGTAATCACTATGTCATACAGCTTACCTCTAGCAACCATCACTCTAAAACTTTATCAGGCAGTTACTTGGACTTAATTGTATATTTACTCTTTCTGACTACTTCTTTGATCTACTTGGATTTACCACAGTCCTTGATATTAATGAAAAAGTGTTTTCTCTCTCTCTCTCTGACTTCCATCCCATTCCCCCAGGGCTGCATGCCTTACCTCTTCTTGCTTGCTTTTACTGTCATAGTCTGTGAAGCTCCTCAAACATGTTTCTGTATGCAAGCTGACTTTGTATGACACAAAATCACAGTTTCTAACCTTTTTGCATTGGATTTTACATACCCTGTACCTTTTGTGCCATACTGCCATTGTATAATACAAAAACATATACAACTAATGCAGTAAATAACAAGAAAAAGAGGTTTCATGTATCTTTACTTAATGCTTAAATCTTCTACAATAATACATCCTGGTTAGGGGCATACAAACACATGCAATGTATGCACACTAGTATTACAACATACAACACTTCCTCCTCTCTTAGTTACTTATAGAGGGAGATATAGGTACATCTCCATTATGTTATGTTAAAGGATACTTTATCTGTAATTTATATTTATTGTAACAAAGTAATGTGCTGGCAATGGTACTACAGCTACATATGTTTACAATGTTACATACTTACATGCAAAGGACTCTACAGTACTATGGTTAAACAGCTAGATATCAGTATAATTTATATTTCTGATACTGAGCTGGGGTTAATTAATGATATTTATGAATCTTGAGTTTTAAAAATAATATGTTAGTTTTTAGACTAAATCAAATGCTCGGCCATTGTTATAAATTCAGTTCAAAATAACTATAATATGGTTATTAGTTATAATATATATAAAATAATAAATAATTCTTGCCCCAATTGCCTTTCATTTCTCCCATCACACATTCACCACTACAGAGTTTTTCTCATGCTCTTACAGCAGCACCACTGCAGCCCTCGGACATGCTTGTCTCAATGACCTGCAGAGGCCCATGATGTGAATTGCCCCACAAATGAGAGTCCCCTCTTCGCATGGTGATCTTCAGCACCCCTGGTGTAGACATTTGGATTTTAGGTATACCTGTGAGCTCTCAGGATATGACACTGACATGCAATTTTTTTTTAAGTAAATCTTGTGGCTGTTGGCGCTTGGTGCTTAAGACCAAAATCTCAGGGTCACAGCTTATGACCAACATTTCAAGGTTTCTCTTCCCAAACTTGAACACTGCTAGTCGTTTCTTAACTGTCTTTCATCGTACTATCATCACTTTTTTACGCTTTACAGTCATTGACTGTTATTATCAGAAACTTCTTATTGATGTTTTTATATTTGTAAACTAAAAAGGAAATATCTGCTTAATTCAACTGTATGAAATGTTTTTGTTGTCTGGATGACTCTCTCTCTCTCTCTCTCTCTCCAAATTCCTATCCTTTAAAACCTCATTTACCTGAACAGCTCTAAATGAACACCTCGTTTTCATTACTTTCAGGAGTTCCCCAAGTACGGTTCTAGGTCATCCACTGGTCATCTATCTTACTGTGGTGCTGAAGTCCATCATTTGTTCAGAAAGACATCTATCATGTCTGGTACATAGCCATGGTCATCTTGCCTCTTGAGGCATGGCTCTAGGCATATGTCTTTTTCCATGTCTTTGTGTGGTCATTAATCCGTTTATGAGTATTTCTATAGTTAGCTAGTCTGTTCTTCCATATATGGCTAGTGGTTCATCTAGAGGTATTAGGTTGCTCATTCATGTAAGACTGGATATTAATCTGGCCATAACATCATCTATTGGCATGGCACATCTGGACAACTAATCTCCATGGGCTTTAACCTGGGTCTGACATTGTTTGGTTAGTGCTTGGTTGTGTCCACTTTCTCTTGGAATGAATATGCTCAATGGCCTTAAGCAACTATAGTGGGCCTCTTGGTATTCAGAAGTCCATGTCATAGGTTAATAGTAGGCTAACTACCCCTGTGACCATTTTAAGCTTAGAAAATGACCCCATGTGAGACTCAAACCCTGCACCTTGTTTTTATAAGATAAACACCTTAACCATTATGCCAGCCTCCCAACCTTATATAACATTAAGCATCTAGTATTGTCTGTATTTTTTCTTGTTACTCAAAACACTCATCAGCTGATGTCTGTCGATTTCCATGTAGACTCTTCCTGGTGAGCAGTCATGAGATTCAATAGAAGTTATTGGCAATCATGTGACAGTTTGAAGTACAACACCTTCTGGAGATTGTGTGACTTCCACCTAACCACCATTTTGTCTAGTGACCATAAGGTGTTGCTGAATCACTCCTTAAACCTATTTTTTTTATTTATTCTTTGGTTTCTCAACAGTTTATGTCCTTAACAGAAATGTGGATTTTTTTTTGGTTTATTTGTTGAAATAGTTTACTACAGCCAGCAGTGGACATAACAGATAATACTGCCACAGTGTCCAGATCTACTTTGAGTTTCAGCCCTGCTGGGTCTGGGGTAAGGCATGCCCAGTAGTGCTTGTTAGTTGTAATGTCATACTTCTATAAACACTTTGCATCCTGCTGTAAATATTTTGTGTCACATAACTCCTTACTTCCTCTAAAGTTGAACTATCCACACTTGTGACCAAAACAGTTGCTTAAAAGTTAATTCGATTACAAATTTCAATCAGGGTTTTGTGTGTGTGTGTGTGTGTGTGTGTGTGTGTGTGTGTGTGTGTGTGTGTGTGTGTGTGTGTGTGTGTGTGTGTGTGTGTGTGGATGTGTGTGTGGGTGTGTCTGTTTGTGTGTGTGTGTGTGTGCGTGTGTGCATGTGCGTGTGTGTGTGTGTGTGTGTGTGTGTGTGTGTGTGTGTGTGTGTGTGTGTGTGTGTGTGTGTGTGTGTGTGTGTAAAGCCTCCCCATACTACTTGCTATTAACAAAATTAACTATGGGGTCACTACACCTCAGAAGAAAAGAGCTCCTGATGCTGGCAACACTATTCTCTTGCTTTTTCCTACAGAATCATGAGTTGCACATTGCAACCTTTTATTGACAACAAGGTAATCCTACACTTTAAGCGTACCTTTTCAGGAGTGACCAGGAACACTGGTTAAATGACTCGCTCAGCAGGTAAGCAAAGGCAAAGAGGAATCAAAGCCATCACTACAGGTAGCAGTACTTTTACAGCTCACAGTTTTAATCAGCTGTACTGACTTCCAGGCCTAGAGTATGTTATCTGTCTCTATGTGTGCCAGCTCAGGCAAACTATTTATCCTAGTCACTTCATACAGTCGTGATACCCTGCAAACACGTAAGTGTATCCTCTTCTTACTTGCAGTTCCTACAATATTCTTTCTTAAACTAATGATCATTGTGATGTTTTGCCATTGCAGATTTACTTCTGTCTGTGTGCTCAGTGGTTATATCATTAACAGTCGGCTACCACATCCTGCTCACTACAGAGAGCACTACCTACCCCTAGTCCCACTTAGATGGCTATCTTCAGTGCTCTGCCTAATGTTAAACCATCCTTGTGCAATAAACCCTTTCACACTCTTGTTGAGGCCTGACATGCAATAGCATTTAATGTACTACTTCCCATGCTTGAAAATGGACTACCAATCATGTCCCTTGGCTTATCCCAAAATACCTCCCATCTACAATCCACAGCAAACCACATACTTAGATTATCTTACCTCTCTAGTAAAAATGAATATCTTTCTGTTACTCTCAGTAAAGGGAAATGGCTTCCAGTTAGATATAGGCTTCCCTGACTCATACTACTGTCAGCTTCACAGTTCTCAGAATAAAATATGGTCTCCCTTACTCAATAAATTGGGCAACAAAAGCCCCTCCTACTCTCTCCACAATTATAACTGCCTTCTTCTCTCTAGGCTACCTTTTACTCTTGCTACCTGGGAAAGATCTTTCTATAAACATACCCCCATCTGTTGGAACTCTAGAAATCAAACATATCTTGCATCTTTCAAGAAGACCCTCCATTCCCATTTGCTTAAGGAAAACAATGCAACTGTTTTAGAGACATGGGATAAGAAATTCTTCTTAATGACTGTCCTGATTCTCTCTCTCTACAGCATCTATATTATCAGACTGATTCTCTAATAAATCTACTGTATACAGAACGATGTGGCATGTCCTAATATGGGTCTATGTCAGATCATCGAAATGGCTCATTATTGAATGCCGTAATGTTGAACTGCAAAACCCGAACCCTAACAATATCAAAACCTCAAAACAACGAATTTTTTCCCAGGGAAAAAATTTGCTGTTCTGAGAAATACACACACACCACAAGCACATTAAAAATCAGCAATCCACACACATACATTTAAAAGTTACATCTAACCCTATACTACACTGCACATACACTACTATCTATCCACTTACCTTAACCCAGACCCTAACCCTAAGGTCCATCACTATCGCACACTCACCTCACCTGTGCCCTAATCCTAACTCACTTAACCCACCCCTAACCTCAAATTCTGTCACAATCGCACACATACCTGACCCGCGCCCTAACTCACCCAACCTGCACCCTAACCAGAACATCTGCACAACTACACACTTAACTTTCCACCGCATCGCTATAAACAGCTAAGCCACAACAACGGCCAACCAAATTCTTTCCCTAGGAAAGAATTCGGTTTTGTGCAGCTTTGCTGTTTTCAGCATTCGCGATATTGTGTTCGATATTAGATCATTCAAAATTCTGCCATTTCGATGATCTAATATAGACCCTCCTAATATACATCAGTAAAGATTTCTCTCCACTGCCCTAGACACATTTCCTGCTAGTGAGAATATAGGCTACCTCCAGTCTTCTATGATAAAGGTGTGAAAGGATAAGTAGTTTCCAGCTAGTCAAAAAAAATTATTTGAATATATGCTACATGTTTCTTACCTGATATGGCCACTTACTGAAGTATTTGAATACATGCTGCATGTTTTTTGCCAAATATGGCCACTGACTGAACATTACTTTAGACAGGTCCTCTCATTTGTTTTGCTTGCCACTTGCCCTTATTGTGTCATCTGTCTTTTATGTGCCGTCATTACATAAGACGTGCTCACTACTGACTAAGCCCCAATAAGAACCTGTCCACTTTCATAGAACAGCTAAAAGACCATCTCATGGACCCCTGACTATGGTATTGCTCCTCCAGGCCTCCTCTAAAAAGGGATTTTATATCCAGTTGAACTTCCTTGTTCAACAAATGAAAATAAACACATACATACATACATACATACATGCATACATACATACATAAACAAATAAATAATGTGATTTAATATGTTGCTTTATATAGTATTTTTGGTTCATTTATCAAATTTACTTGCTCAGGATTGTTTGCTTTCTTATATCCTTATGTATCTTTTTTATTAATTTGCTAACCATGTAAGCCCGCAAGACACTTTGCAATCTGGGAGTACTGGCTGTTTTATAATCACACAGTAGGCAAACAGAGCTTTTGGGACTTGACCCCAGGACAACAGGATTTAATCTATTAACATGTCCTAACTTTAATTCTCTGTATAAAATTGTCAGACCATTGGTTTTACACTTTCTGTTGATGTTTCAACACATCCTACTCTACTGACCATGGTATTGCAGTGTACAGCTTTCAGTCCTCATTGTAAAGTGGGCCATTCATTTTGCCTCAGACTGCCTGCAGTCTGTATCACCTTTTAATGATTCTGTGTGCACACAGATTTGGTATATACTGTTTTAAATTGCATGGGGTGTACTAATTTATAACTGGAGCTCTCCTGCATGAGCCTCCACTGACAACAGGCAATGCCCTCTTCAACTTTCCTGCTTAAGACACTCCAGTAATAAATACATAGTCACATTTGTTCCTAGATTAAGTGACCTACCATAGTACTAATATTGTACCATTTGTTCTAGTAATATGAAAACAAGAAGATATGTCTTACCATAACGTTCCATCTGCATTGTTGATCCTCGTTCAGTCATTACGTATGGGTATCGGTTCCGAGCAAGCTCGTGTCAGCTTCAAACTCTCGAGCTAAACTCTTACCCACAATTCCCCTCTCCTCGTTACCTCAGATTGAGTTTGCAAGTTAAAGAAGGTAGAGGCTACCTCTGGTCAAATAACCTAAGAGAACTGGATGGTGAGATCCACTAGAAACCACAGGAGGGGGAAGGACGGAGGGTCGTAATGACTGACCGAGGATCAACAATACAGATGGAACATTATGGTAAGACATAACTTCTTTATCTGATATTGTTAATCCTCGTTCATTCCTTATGTATGGGACAAAGTCCCCAGCTACCTCTATTCCTGGGAGGCTCTCATGGAAGAACATTCGTGAGCACCACAGAACTGAAAGATGCTCTTACCCTGGAGGACAAATCCAATTTGTAATGATTGATGAAGGTATGAGGCGTAGCCCAAGTTGCAGCTGCACAGATGTCATGTAAAGAAGCTCTGGCATGGAAGGCAGCAGAAGTTGCCACCAACCTTGTTGAATGAGCTTTCATGGTAGTAGGCAACAAGATATTACATTCTGTGTAAATAAAGGTCACACAGTCCTTCAACCATCTAGCTAATGTGACCTTAGCAACAGCCGATCCTAATCTAGGTCCAGAAAAGGCCAAAAATAACTGGTCAGATTTACGAAAGGGTTTAGTCCCGTTTAGGTAAAAATGGATTTGCCTGTGTATATCAAGGGTATGTAGGCAATACTCTCCTCTGTTTGAATGGTTGGGAAAGAAAACTGGCAATTCAATGGCTTGATTAATGGACATTTCAGAGATCACTTTAGGCAGAAATGATGGATTATTTTATTTATTTTTATTTTACATTTGTTGGCCGGGCTAGTCTAACTAGATGTATGTCCATTTTCTGTAGAGGCCCAGGGAGATAAGCTCCACATAAAAAAGATTAACATAAAAAGAGATTAACATAAAAGGATTAACATAAAATGATTAACACATAAATGCATGTACAGAAGTTATTTGCAGATTATTTATTTATTTATTTATTTATTTATGTATTTATATTTGTTGACCGGGAGTGTCCGACTGGACGTAGGCCCATTTTCAGTGGAGGCCCGGGGAGAAAAGCTCCACAGTTAAAATAAACAGACAGTAGTTACATTGGATTACATAGCGATTAACAATTTACATAGCAATTACTTACAACATATTTACAGATGAAGAACATAGTACATCAGTAGACAACTAGAATCTTTATTTGTGAAGTACATAACAGACATTAACAAATGTTAGAATAAGAAGTTCCTGCTGTATAATAAGTACTGGCTTATGAGCATCCGAGCTTGCTATAATCAAGGTAGTTAGTGGAGTGGAAAGAAAGGTAGTGGTTGGATGGGGAGGGTGATATTAGAGTGGGAGTTGCAAGGGCATAGCCAGCATGTTTTTAGGTGCGCTTTTAGTAAAGTTTTGAAGTGGGTGCATGATGGTATGGAGGTAATTGTGGGTGGGAGGGAGTTCCATAATTTGGCTATGGTGCAAGAGAATAGTGCTTCACCAGCAGAGTTATTGGCTTTAGTGATCTGCAAGTGATTTTTGTTGCTGGATCTTAGTGGTCTGGTGGTGCGATAGGGTTGGAGTAGATTCTGGAGGGATGGGACATTTAGTGGATGATTTACTAGTTTGTGGGCAAGTGAGAGTTGATTCCATTGAAGGAGGTGAGGGAGTTCAAGCCAGCCCAGTTCAGCAAGTGAGAGACAGTGGTGACTACGGTAGGATGCCCCGTGGCAAATTTGGCGATTTTGTTGTAGCAGGTCTCTAGCTTGTTTAAATCGCATTGCCTTAGGTTGGCTCCTAGTTTATTGTGGACTTTTTTTATGGTCAAGGATATGTGAATGTCAAATTTTAGTTTATTGTCTATTTCCACTCCTAGCAATTTGTTGTGTTCAGTTGGGTATATAGTGGTGTTGTCTTTTGCTGTGATGTTAAAGTGAGAGTTGTTTTGAGTATGTTTGGTGGGTTGGAAGATGAGTAGTTTAGTTTTGTTTGGGTTGAGTATTAAATGGGCATCAGATAACCATGTTTCAACAGAGGAAAAGGCTTCCTGTGTGACTTTTTGCAGTTTGGGTAGGGACTGGGCTGAGCAGATGATGGTTGAGTCATCTGTGTATTGTATGAGTGTGCCATATTTGGTGGCAGAGGCTAGATTATTGGTGAAAACAGAGAAGAGTAGGGGTCCAAGGATGGATCCTTTGGGTACCCCTATGGAGACAGGTAGTTGGGGAGATATGTCATTCTGCCATACAACGGATTCTTGATGGTCAGACAGGTAACTCTGAAACCAGTTGGTGACCGATTGTGAGAAGGATAGGTTATTGAGGACAGAGATAAGCTGTTTGTGTGGGACCATGTCAAATGCTTTAGATAGGTCTAGGAAAGTAGCAGAGGAGAGATAGCCATTGTTTTTATGCTGAAGGATAGTGTTAGTAAAGGAGAGTAAGGCAGGGGTGGTGCTATGGTTTGGTTGGAAACCATGCTGAGTATTGGAAAGGAGGTTGTTAGTAAGGAGGTAGTCTGAGACCTGAGAGTGTATGCATCTCTCTAGTATTTTGGAGAGTGGGGAGAGAATAGCTATGGGGTGGTAATTGGTTAGTTCTGTGGAGGGTCCGCCTTTGTGGAGGGGAATTATATGTGATACTTTCCACAGTGTGGGAACGTAACTTTCTGACAGAGATCGGTTAATCAAGATGGATACTGGGTAGGCCAGAGCATCAGCTGCGATTTGTAGGTATTCACTTGGGAGGTTGTCTGCTGCTAATCTGGTGGGCTTAAGTTTTGTTAAGAGTTTTTTTATGTTGGAGGTAGGTACAGGAGAAAAAGAGAAGACAGTGGGGAGATTACTCGTTGAAGTTGTGGGTTGGAGGGGAGGGAGGGTTGTGTTGTTTAGCTAATGATAGTATGGTTTGTGTGAAGTGTGTGTTGAATGAGGTAGCAATATTTTCTGAGGAATGAGGGATGTTAGGAGGAGGGGTACTGACTTTACCTGGGTGGAGGATGGAGTTTATGGAGGACCAAAATTGTTTGGGGCTGTGTTGAGAGGAGTCTAGGGCAGACTGGTAGTATTGGAATTTGTCCTGTTTTATTAGCTTTTTGACTCTATTGTAGTTCTAGGAATTTCTGTCTAGTTGAGGGGTTTTGGTTTTGCGCCAGTGCTCCCAGGCTTTATCCCTGTTTTTCATTTCTGACTTAGTGGTTTTCTGTAGCCATGGGGAGGGTTGTGCTTTGATTCTGGAAAGTCTTATGGGGGCATGGTAATTAAGGATGCTCAGGAAGGTAGTATTAAAACATTCAACTGCATCATCAAGGTTGAGGTACTTTAGAGGATGCCAGTTACATTCTTTGAGGGATGAGATGAATGTGAGTGGGTTAAAGTTTAGTTTTTTACGTATTTGACGGTAGATGACAGGTTTAGCTTGGTATAGGTATTTTTTGAGTAGGAATGTTGGGGAGTGATCACTGAGGCTATCTGATAAGCAGCCTGTTATATATGACTGGGGGCTCTTACTGACTAGTATCCAGTCCAGGGTAGTATGCTTGCTGGAGTTTTTATTTATCCTGGTTGGCGACTGGTCTAGTTGGGTGAAGTCATGAAGGTTTACATGATGGGTTGGATGGTTGCCAAAACAGGATTGCCAGTCAATATTGAAATCAATATTACATAACATTTCAGTCGTTGAATACACAAATTATTACAGAACATTAGATAAATTTGCTAGAAACTCTAGGATTAGTTCTCAGAGACACTATCTCTATGAAAAATCAAGTATGGACTTTTGATACATAAAGCTTGAAGTTCAGAAATACATCTGGCAGAAGTAATAGTGACCAAAAATAAGGTTTTCCATGACAAATACTTGAGGTCGCAAGAAGAGGCTGGTTTAAAAGGTGCCATTGTCAGAGCTTGTAGAACTAATGATAAATCCCATGGTTGAATAGGTTCTCTAAAAGGTGGCTTCAGATGATTCACACCTTTTATGAAGGTCTTGAACAATTTATGGGACATAAGAGAGGAATCTTGGACACCCTCATGAAAATAAGAAATTGCAGCCAAATGAACTCTAATGGTAGAGGCCAATAGACCCGATTGAAATAGGTTGGCCAGATAGTCTAGTATTATCGACACTGGTGCTGAAAAGGGGTCTACTTGTTTATCTTTCAGCCAACAGGTAAATCTTTTCCACTCGCTCAGATAAGTAATTCTAGTGGGGGACTTATGAGAAGCAATGAGAATATCATGTACTGGTAAAGAAAGATCATTCTGCCTGGCAATCAAGGGAATTGGAGTAGCCAAGCCGTTAGCTTCAGGCTGTTCAGGTTGGGATGAATCAAGTTCTGTGGGTGTGAGATCAACTCTGGGATTGAATGGAGGATCCATGGTCGATCTAGTAGGTGAGGCCAAAGGAATGGGAACCAAATCTGTTGTGGCCAATATGGTGCTATGAGGATTACCCTGCTCTTCAACCACCAGGCTTTCTTCAGAAACTGGGGAATGAGAGGAAAGGGCGGAAATGTGTAAAGAAGACCTGAGGGCCAATTGTGGACTAGAGCGTCCCTGGGTGACTGTCCCGGAGGGGGAATAAGGGTGAAGTAGTTGCTGCATTTGTAGTCGGCCGGGGATGCAAAGAGGTCGTAGCAAGGACAGCCCCAGCGATGGAAGAAATTCTGCTGCTATCAAGGGATTCAGGGACCACTCATGAGGTTGCAGAATGCACCTGTTGATGAGACTGTCTGCTATCATGTTGGAACTCCCGGGAATTTGCGTTGCTAGAAGAAAACGGTTGGTAGCCATCGCCTATTGCCATATCCTCATGGCCTCTCGACAAAGGGGGTAAGATTTGGTTCCACCTTGCTTGTTGATGTACCAGACCACCACCATGTTGTCTGATTGAATCACAATTGTCCCAGATGGCAGCAGGGGATGGAATGCTTGCAACATCAGAAGCACCACCCTCAGCACTAGAACATTTATATGCAGATGGGCCTCCGGTTGGGACCAAGTGCCTTGGACTGTCTGTAGCTGACATAGTCCCCCCACGACATCAGGGAGGCATCCATGGTCACTGTGGCCTTGGGTTGCTGGGGGGAAAAGGGGTGAGACCATTGAGAGAGAGATTGTGTGTCATCCACCAATTTAAATCCTGATTGCAACTGTGGGTTACTCAAATCATGGCTGAAAGAGGATGCTGAAAAGGATACCATTGGGTGAGCAATAGCCATTGTAGAAGCCTCATGTGAAACCTGGCCAGGGGAACAATGGTGATGGAGGCTGCCATGGAACCCAACACCTGTAGAACTGAATGAGCCGCAGACTTTTCCTTTGAAAGGATTGGAATTATTATTGCTTTATCCTTAAAATTCTGTGCTCTGGAATAGCAGCTCTGCAGTTTTTTGTGTCCAAGCTAACCCGTATGAATTCTGTTGACTGAGATGGGGTGAGACTGGATTTCTGCCAGTTTATGGTTATGCCTAGCCTTTGAGCAGCAAGGAGGGAGTATGCCAGGGCTTTTTCCAGTAGATGTCTGGTGGGGGTGGAAATGGGCCAGTCGTCTAGGTACAGAAACACCTGGAATCCTTGAAGTTGCAAGTGAGCTGTGACAACTGTCATGCACTTTGTGAACACTCTGGGGACTGTAGAGAGTCCGAAGGGCAGTACTCTGAACTGGTAGTGACTGGCTCCCGCACGGAAGCACAGAAATCTTCTTGATGGCCTGTCCACCTTTATATGGTAGTACGCATCTTGAAGATCTATAGAGCACATCCAATTGTCTTTTTCCAAAAGTGGGAGGATAGACTGTATAGTGACCATCCGGAATTTTTGTACTCTCACAAACTTGTTCACTACACTGAGGTCCAAAATTGGTCTCCAGTCCCCGGTTTTCTTTGGCACCAAAAATAGTCTTGAGTAGACTCCGGATCCTGTCTGGTCTGGAGGGACTATTTGGATGACTCTTTCTTAGCAGCTTTTCTATCTCTAGTGCTGCTTCTTCCCTTTGACTGGGTGGAACGTCGGGAAAATATTTTGAAGGGACGGGACAAAGATCGAAGGGAATATGATAACCTCTGGTTATGATCCTTTGTACCCAAGAATCGGTGGTGATGATTAGCCAGGCAGAATGGTACAAGGACAAATGTCACCCAGCCACCTCCAAAGGAAAGGAGTTGGGCCACTCTTCAGGAGCACTGGTAGGATTGACCAGGGAAAGAATCCCTGGAACCCTGGTTACACAGTCCCCCTCTGCCCCGATAGGAGTGTCTTCCCTGTGAGTTTCCCCCTCTGCCTCTGGGGGAGAACTCGGCCTGTGTGTCACAGAAAGGACCCTGAGATTTCTTGAACCATATCTTCCCACTCTTTTGGTTTTGGGAGAAAGCACGTTGAGGGGAAGAATAATGGACACCTATGGCAGAAAGAGTCTTACCGTCTTGTTCACATCTGGTCAGTGTGCTTTTAACTGTGGGCCCAAACAACAAGGAGGGCTCAATGGGGCATTAAGAAAGGAAGACTTAAAAGGTTCCATGAAGTTGAACAAGCACATCCAGGCATGTCGTCTCAAGACCGCAGCTGAACCCACCACTCTAGCTGCTCCTTCTGATGCTTGAGATATCAATCGCATAGAGGAGTTAGAATAGACTCAATGGTGGCCAGCTGAGAGGCCACTTTGTCATGGACCTCATCAGACACTGCACCAGCCAGGGTTCCAGAGAGTTCAGAAACCAGATCCCTCTGAAGCCTGGTAAAATGTGCCATATAATTTAGGAACCTGATAGCAAAGGTCGCTGAAGCAAAAGTGCGCTTCCCTATTCTGTCCAGGGCCTGGGACTCTCTGTTAGGTGGCTGGACATTCTGGCTTTCTTCTTCTGCCAGATCCTTTTTTGTTGTGGCCGTCACCACCAAAGTATCTACAGGAAGACCTTTGGACCAATGGGGATCTGAAGCAGGAGGGGGCAAGATCTTATCAAACCTCCAGGGAATAGCTTCAACAGTATCGGGGGCCTTCCAAGCATGCTGCACGATGAACTTGACAGGTTCTTCAGCAGGTGGAGTAACCCAGGAGGTAGGGGGCCAGGCACGAAAGGCCTGCAGGAACACAGATTCCTCAGGGGTCAGATTCAAGGGCTGCCAGTCACCTCTCTATTTCAGTATTTCAAGGATGTCACCAAAGGATATTTCAGAGGGTGACCGTGGGGATCCTTCCCCCTCATTGAAATCTGTGTCTTTGGTGAGAGACTCCTCTGTGGAGTCCATGTGCTTCCTCTTACATGAACGTTTCCGGTGGACCTCCTCAATGGGAGAAGCTAGGGAAGACAACAGAAAAGGGGATTCCTGAGGGAATATGTCCTGAGGCCCTTGCACCCGGTGCCCGCTAGGTGCGGCTTGTGAAACCAGTGTACCAGAGGAGGGTGGAGATATAGATAGTCCGGTATCACCATCAGCAGCAAAAGCCTTCGCCATCATTTGGAAGGCTGGTTCACCCGGAGAGGAGTGTATGTCAAGGACAGGGGGCACCTCCCCTAAGTGGCTCAGCCCGCCGACTCGGAGTCCTTGGATGGCTGTGGAGCAGCAAGGTATGCATATCACAGCTGACATCCTGGGTCATAGCAAAACTTTCCTGCCATGAAGGCAACTACAGTTCCTTAGTGAGATCCATAAAGGGAACCACAGAAGGGGAAGACTGTACTATATCAATGGACTTCAAAGGCAATGAAGGTGGAGAATGAGAAGGTGTCTTTGGAGAAGGGTGATCACCTCCCAAGGAAAGATAGTTTCGGGGGGGGGTGGAATACCTCTGGCCAAGAATGCCTGGTCCACAAGACACAACACATCATGTTCAGAAAAACTTCTAGTGGACCTCACAGAGACTGAGGGAGAACCAGGCATGTCCACAAAAGAGGCAGACTCGGTGCCCATCTCATCTGATTGCACCAAGGACAACGGTGCCGAGAAAGACTGAACTACTGTAGTCTGCACCGAAGAAGTCATCGGTGCCGATGTAATTGTTTGCACGACACAGGGATCGGTGCCGAAGTGGTTGTCAGTGCTGAAACTGGAACCGACAAAACTGGAGTTAGTAATAAAGGCCTCGGTTCCGAGGAAGATCTTGGAGCCGGAGTGGTCAAGGTCTGCGCTGACTGAACGGTCGGTGTCGATACAGTGGTAAAGGTCTGAACCAAGGAGCCCCTCGGTGCAATATGTAGAAGGCTGCAGGAGAGGACGGAGCCAAAATCTCTAATGGAGCTGAAGGCCTTGGTGCCGAAGGTCTGGGCATTGAAAGCACTGGGGCTGACTGAGAGAGCTCCGGAGCCAAAAATTTTGCCTTTTTAGATTTTGGTTGTTGAGAGTCCCCAGCCAGGGATGAAGGCAAGGATTTAACCTTAGTAGAAACATCCATTTTCTTATGGGCTTTAGGAGGGGTTGAGGCCTCTGACCCAGAAATAGCCTCTGAAAAGGGAGATTTTAGAAGTCCCTTCAGTATGAGCTTATTTTTCCTTTCTAACAAAGTTCTGTTAGAAAAGTTTTCACATATAGTACAATGTGGTTCAACAGATAAATGGGAAGCTCCTAAACAATAAACACATAAAGAGTGTGCATCGGAAGTAGCCAGTTTGTGTCCACAATCAGAACACTGCTTAAACCCCGGACTACCCTTTTTATCTGCCATATTAACAACTAGAAAAGTACCAACAATGGTACAAGAGAGTACCCGAAGGTATGAAAAAGAAAAGGAAAGGGATTACCAACGATGGTAAGGAGAAATTACCTTGCGGTAAAAAGGGTAAGTAAAGGACAGAAAAAACCTGAGGAAATTATGAACGCTGGATGCAATAGGGCAATAGACAATAAAATATCAACTTTTCTGACAGAAAAGTCATTTGTAAAGCAATTAAACAACAACTGACTGTACATAGCTCAAGAGAAGTAGCTTGACATGACTGGATGGCAACGCGGCAAACAAAATCTGAGGTAATGGGGAGAGGGGGATTGTGGGTAAGAGTTTAGCTCGAGAGTTTGAAGCTGACGCGAGCTTGGAAAATGGCCGGCTTGGTTCTGAGCTCAGAACTGATACCCATACATAAGGAATGAATGAGGATTAACAATATCAGATCCACCTTTACCGCATACTAATCTGGCCAGTGACAGGGTCAGTGAAGTAAATCAATGGTCATATCAAGCAAGAAAATTGCCCACTCTTCTTCCAGTATTTGCATCTATTCTGTGCTCATATTTTTCTAACTGTTAAGCTCTGCTTATGTAATGCACTGTTAATATGCTTAAGTATGATTTTCATTAATTTTTTGACTTGTACCATCTAATGGCTAGAAAGGTTTCATTTCGATAAGTACTTCTAATCTGTTAACAAAATCACAAATGAATGACATTTATGCCCAGAAATAATCAGGTATAGGCCTATTTTACTCATTATGGTCAAAGGAATGAATACAGCAAATGATCATGTTAAAATTAATCAAATCAGATGCAAAATAATGTGTGCACTATGAAATGACTACATAGTGTTAGCTGCCTATCTTTTCATGGGTTACAGTTAACATTTTTAGTAAATTGTACAGCGCTCTTATTTGCCTTCTCCTTTCAGTCACGTACTTGCATTTTTTTATACTTGCAGCCTAGCATGGTGCACTTTCTACTCTGAACACTTCTGTAAACTGTATACTGTTCTATTAGGCTTTTCTGGGTTACTGAAAGTTTAAAATGAAATTAATGAATGCTTGGCAAAATACTCTTTGTTCTTCTTTTCTGGGACCCTGGTAACTTAATGTGACCCTGCAGAGCTGTAAATGTAGATTACTCTAGTGAAAGGGTGGGAAGCAAATGGAAGAAGTAAAGTCATCCTGCCCATTGTAAATGTTAATAAAATTAAAAGCCTACCTCCCTCCCAAGTGTGTCTGGACTATCCTTTGAAAAAGAAAAGCCTGTGATCAGTTACTGCCCTCAATTACCTCCTTGTCCACTCCTTTAGCTTGGGGTTAAACTCTTAGCACATCCCTTTGAAGTGATTATCCCTTTATCTATGGGCAGACTGGGGGTTTTCACAGGAGAATGGAAAATGAAATAAGTGTAGGTTCGGGCAGAATAATAGAGTAAAAAGGAAAAAAGTGTGAATGTTTCCTTAAATGTTCAACAAGGTTCTGTGACCTATTGTTCTGTGATGTGACCGACAAGAGGGCATGCAATTTTCAGCTAATTACTAAAAATAAAAGCAAATGTAATAATTTCTGAGCACTGAAAGAACAGAAGGGTGCAGTTGTCATCAAAGGCAGTGATAAGGTAATGAAGCAAAAAAGATACAATTAAAGTGTGGACTTAAGCAGGGCTTTGATGTTGGACATGGTACATAACAGTGTTAAGTCAAGAAAAAAAGGATACTGTTCACTAACTTTGAAATGGAATGTTAAAATGATGCACGTGGAAAGGGACGAGTTAAGAGGAAAAGTTTAATTTCCAACTAAAAAGAGTAGAATGCAAAAGTGTATCAGATGATAATGTAACCTCTGTCAAACACAATTATTTTGTATTCCTCTGTTCATTTTAAGAACTATTAAACTAATAACTCACGATGTACCACATTTTCATGAAGTTTCTTTGATCACTTGTCATCAAATCTAATAAGCCAGAGCAGAAATTATATCCTGTGGTCTAAATTTGATCATAGTGTTATTATGATGTGAACTGTAGTATAAGCCAAAATTAAAATCAAATGTATTTAAAACTCACTGTTCATTGCTACAGCTAGGATTTTTTCATAATATACTAGCTGCATTTTTCAAAGTTTAGGATGGTAGAATTGTACGTCTGTTTGCAGCTTAAAGAACTTTTGACGGAGTGAGATTTACTGATTTGCCAATTAACTCTATCAAATCTGCACACTACTTGTTTTAAAAACCAGTTAACTAGACAGGAAAAAAATTGCAGTAAAAGAACTTTGAAAGCCCAGTTCCTGTAGGAATTAGGAGCGTAAACAAGTAAGGTTACGCCTTATATGGCTGGAATCCAGAGTTCGGAACCACAGAGATTAATGCCCTCCCAATAAAGTAATTACAAAGGTAGTTACTGAAGATGTGACTTCTAAAAGATCATATTAATGTTTAACCTGAATGGGTTGTTTTCACACAAGGAAGGGAATACAGGGTTTACAGACAAGGGGTATTTCATAATCTACCATACATAGAAGTAAAATATACATTTATTTTTGTATGCACGAATCTATGGCTTTGTTTGTTTGTTTTGTTTGTTTGTTTGTTTGTTTACGTATGTAAATGAACTTGGTTCTAAGACCCCTTTCTTTCATATCCTGGACTACACGTAACAATACATAACTGATATATTTCTGAGTATAATTTCTGTAGTCGTTTATCTGGGGATTGCTGCTGAGACCACCTCGATTTTTTTCATTTCCACACTGGCATCAGGTCCCGCCTCTGTTTTACATTACATGGAACCTCTCCTGTAATGTAAGGAGAGTTCAGTGACTATACATTTAACCTTGCTTTGATGGTTTGGATTGGACTCTCCTAATCACCCTTCCTATAGACTTTGTATTTGTACATTTCAGATCTTCCTTTGTGACAACAGCTTTGACCTTAGAAGACAGTGTCTAGTCAAATCCAGTTCCTTACCCTGTATCATTCCAGAAATTAAAGCACAGGATGTCTTAAGGAGACAAACTATAGCATTAATGCTATAAAATCAAAGTTACTGCCTCTTCTAACATGTTTAGAATGCTGAGTATTACACCAAGATCATGACACCATACTGCAAGAGTCAATACTTTACCGCCTATCAAAGCAACAGTGGAAATTATGCAAAGTATTTCTGACTCTAGCACCTTTTACACAGTGGCACAACAGAGCCTTTCCGCCTTTTTCATTTCTCCTACTGAAGTTTGTAGAAATACCTGCTAGTTGCTCAGTGCCCACTGTAACAGCAGAATACTTACAATATATATATATATATATATATATATATATATACCTCCATCACCCTTATCAGAATTGTCTTCTGCATCAAGCTCATACCCCCCCCCGACACACACACATTAGTGTAACATAAGTCCCAGTTTTTTGATAAGACTAGAATTCCTTCATTTGTGCAACATTAGAGGTTATTATATCAAGTTAATGCAGCTTGCCCCCAACGTGTGTGTGTGGGGGGGCTGATGACAAAGCTCTCATCCAAAAGCACATTAAAGGCAGAGCAACTAAATGAAAGACAAACGTTGCAAAACAGTCACTTGCAAAAGGTTCATTTTTCAATAAAACAGCGTTAATTTGAGCTGGTATGTGACTCCTGTAAACCGATCACTCCACCGATACCTTAATGCAGGCAAATCCATCTACTAATAGACAAGGAGATTCAACCTCTGGTATTTTCCATAACAAAATTATAGAATATACTTCTGTTAATATATGAAAACAATATCTCGAAAGAAGGTATTGGAAAGGACATCAATATAAATTTTATTATACTGACTATTATGCTATGTATATCATTGTAACTGTGGGACTATCTTACAGAGATAAGTATTCAGACTTCACTCTGATTTCAGGTTTATAGGTTCACAGGCTCACTTTTCCACTTTATATTTCTATTTCTACTTTTGTTGACTTTCTGTCCCATGTTCTCTCAGCTCTTTCCAGTCCTCTCTTTCTTCCTCATCTCTCACAGCCTCTGATTCATTATTCTGGCCTATTTCTTCTACTTCCTGATGCCTCATATTCTTGTTATTGTCAGACTCCTCTTTACCCCTGTGAAGTACTCTAACCACCCTCCTGCATGGGTCTATATTAGAACACTAGACTTTCAAAATTTTGAGTGTTCTAATATCGACCCATTTTCAGCGAACACTGAAAATATCAAAGAAACAGAAAACCAAATGTTTTCCTAGGGAAAGAATTCGGTTGTCCGTTTCTGTTGCTTCGGTATTTTCAGCGCTGTGGTGGAAAGTTACAGGTCTTGTTCAGGTAAGTATGTGATTGTGTAGACATGAGGGTTAGGGCAGGTAAGGTGAGTTAGGGTTAGGGCGCGGGTCAGGTAAGTGTGCGATTGTGTGGACGTGAGGGTTAGGACGGGGTAGGTGAGTTAGGGTTAGGGCACGGGTGAGGTGACTGTGCGATAGTGACGGATCTTAGGGTTAGGGTTTGGGTTAAGGTAAGTGGATAGTTAGTGGTGTATGTATATAGTGTAGGGTTAGGTGTAAGAGTTTAGGTGTATGTGTGTAGATTGCTGTTTGTTTGGTGTGCTTGTGTTGTGTGTATGTGTTTTGGAACAGCAATTTTTCTTCCGTAGGAAAACGTTTGCTGTTCTGTATGTTCAATGTTTTAAATTTTCGATTAATAGGGTTTGATATTAGAACACTCAAAATTTTGAAAGTTTGGTGTTCTAATATAGACCCTCATGCACTTCCCTCCTATGTCTCTGTCATACTTCCGATTTCCTTTTATCTCACTTATCTTCTTCCTCTGTTCTTTCCCTGAAGTTATCTAGATCTTATACTAGGTAAGCTTAGCTGGTTTCTGATTTAGATGCATCTAACTTACTCCAGAATCCTCATGCACCACAGTTAATAACTGTTACACCAGTAAGTAGCTTATATCCCTACTCCATTGTCACTGGGCATGCTTAATTTATTTGCATTCTGTTTGCATTTACCAAGTGGAACACAAAGTTTGTGAAAACACTAGTCTTGACGCATTAGTCATTCTTTGCATACACCATGTGATGAACATGTATGTGTATTCAATGTACAATATGAATATTATATGGCTGATCTTGTTTTTATTAGAGAACACATCACTAATGATGTAACAAACACCAAAATACAATCGTTTTCATACAAATATAGTGCACATGAAGTTCTTCGGCTGTTGTTGACATGGACACATTCTTTATTCCTAGGTATTATGTTTACATTGTGAACTTTTTGGTGGTAAGCTTGTATGTCCACAGCTTTTCTCCTCAGACCTTTGCTGTCAGTGGTCTTAATGACATACATTCATAAAGAAAAAAGCAATGTTAATGGTTAAATGGTGCAACTAGTTTCATGGTTTTGCAATATAAACTGAAACTGGCAGAAGTAAATTGCTCTAAATATTTGTGTACCCCTACATGAAAAATATGGTAAGACTAAATCTGGATTTTTTTTTTTATTTGTTTGTTTATTTATTTATTTATTGTAGTTTGTTAACCTTCACATAAGCCAAGTACCAATTTTTAGGGGTAACCTAAAGGTACTGCACAGTCTCATGACTTCATTAAATTAAATATAAAAAAGGAGAGAGAACATGCTTTGCTAGTTCAGTGGCAAACACATTAGCTCACACAGGTGATATGATAACTTTTTATAATGCTGCTTACTTATCAACATTTTTGGAGTATAGGGTTCATTTATTCTATTTTTATTTATTTAATCCAAACATTAGAGAAAACTGCAGGAAAACCTGCATTAGTCCAGTAAAAGTTATCTTATCACCTCTATATTCGAGCATTTTGCTCAGAATGAAATAGTCTGCAAGTGTAAAGAGAGGGACTCAAAGCCAGGACTTAACTGCATGAAATTCTTGTAACTATTTGTTTTATTGTTGGACTTGCATTAAATGGTATCTGTTTGTTCAGTTAAATCAATTTTCTGTAAACTGTGATAAGGTGAGTGCAGTCAGACAAATGACTACACAGTTTTGCAATATCAGAATGAGCTTTATTTATTTATTTATTATTGGCAATTTTCAACCTGGAGAGTCCATTGGAGTAGATACAATATTCAGCAAAAGCCTTAGGAGAAAACTCCGATTACACCTATTGTCGTTTGGTTAGAGCAACAAAAGACATTATTACATACAGTCAGAAAGCTCATTAGAACACAAAAGTGAATGCTCCTTAACAGTCAGAAGTAAATACATGCAGGCGACAAAGCCCCCTGTGTGGGAGGATTAAGGATCTTTTCAAATGGTTTCCTTTCATCTAACTGGGCTCATTTAATTGAAGTTCACTGAAAAGCAACTCATTCAGATGAGCCATATCTAGACTTGTCTCATGAACATTATTATCCACACACCAAACAGAAGGCCAACAGGACAAAAGTATCTGTAGACAAATACCACAGTAAGATGATACACATTGCACTAAATTACGTAGCAGAGCTGAATTCAAGATGCATACAGTACAATAAATAATATACATCAAAATGAAAGAATTAAGATAAAGAGCCTAAATGCATGTCAGTTTTTTCATGCCTGTCACTACTGACCATCAGATCCACTGCCACACTTAGTCATAGTATATCAGCTATCAGTGTAGACACTGGGGTCATTCTTTAAACCTTAGCCAGTTTCCCTTTTGCAGATTCCGTGTTATGTTAGTGCACAAGGCATGGGTGTGTGTGCATTGGATATAACATATGTATGTCACTTGAGTCCAAACACACACACACACACACACACACACACACACACACACACACACACTCGCGCGTGTGCGCACAAACACAAGCATGCACTGCATGCACACAGTCACACATACAAAATGCTAAAACTGCCACTTTATCTAGATCCTTATCCATACTTACCATAACCCACAGACATACATGGACACACATGCACACACACACACACACACACACACACACACACACACACACACACACACGCACACACACACACACACACACACACACACACACACACACACACACACACACACTGTATATACACAATCACACATGCAAAATGCTAAAACTGCCACTTTATCTAGTCCCTTATCCACATTCACCCTAACCCACAAATACTCAGACTCACACACACACACACACACACACACACACACACACACACACAAACACACACACCATTGCACACACATATATCCTGACTACCACAGAAATAGCTAATGCTCTAACATTCAAAATTTCCTGAAATCGACAAGCAGGAATTTCAAACAAAATTCCAACCCCCATTCCGCATTTCTGGAGACACTGGAAAATATGAAGGTCCTACCAAATACCCTAATATTGGGTGATTTCAATTACCCAAACATTAACTGGGAGAACTACTCAAGTACTAACTCCCTTGCCCAATGCTTCCTAGAATTTATAAACTCGAACGCCCTGGATCAACTGGTCAACACCCCCACCAGAGGTGACAACATATTGGACCTGGTCATCACCAACATGGGCGACCGGTGTTCTACACCAGAGGTCAAACCCTCACTGGTTAGATCAGACCATAGACTAATCACTCTGGATATCCACATTCTGCCCCCACCCCCAATCAAGGAAACCACCATGAAAAACTTTTCAAAAGCAAACTTCACGTTACTTAAGACCAAGGTGGAAAGGTTCACAGCCCCCATGCTAAAAGACAATGCTGTCCATACTGCTGAATCCCTTACAAAGGCACTCTATGAGTACCTGCAAGAATGCATGGATCATGCTATCCTAAGCAAAACTAAGACTCACTCCTCCAAGAAAAAGAAACCAGTCTGGTGGACCCCTGCCATAAACAAGCTATACAATAGAAGGAGGAAACTAGTGCAGAAAAGAGTAAAATCCCAAGAAGGAAAGACATCCCTGATCAGTATCAGCAAGAAACTATGATCCCTCATAAAAATCATCCAAGGCTAGCTTCGAAAGAAAAATTGCCAAGGACTCCAAAGACAACCACAAAGCGTTCTTTAGCTATGTCAAGAACCTAAGTGGAAACTCTCAGATCTGCTCTGAGTTAGTGCAGAATGGCACAAAATACACTGAACCAACTGATATTGCCAACATTCTGACAGACAGGTTTAGTGTAAACTTCACCCCCTAAAGGGCCCATAACCATACCAGAAGAATGTAGTGCCCCGGCAATCACTGACACACAGATTAAAACAGCCCTATTCAAAGCACAAAATACAGCTTCAATGGGACCAGACAGTGTCCCAGGCTATGTCTTACAAGAGCTCCAAAATGAACTAACCCCTCACCTAAACACACTGTTCAAACTCAGCCTCTCTACAGGCTACGTACCCATAGAGTGGCACACAGCAACAGTTATCCCACTCCACAAAGCTGGAGCCACAATGGACCCCAGGAACTATCTTCCTATAAGCCTGACTAGCCTGGTCTGCAAGGCTATGGAGTGCATCATCATGGAATTCATTAACAGAGACACTGGTAATCTTCAAACATTGGACCCTACCCAGTTTGGCTTTGTTAAGGGCAGATCATGCCTCCTAAACCCAGTGGACTTCTTTGAGACAGTTACCAAGGCTTTAGACGAGGGAAAGGAGGTCCACACAACCTACCTAGACCTCGCAAAGGCTTTCAACACCATTCCCCATTCTGGTATTATAGACAAGATCACCAGCCTGAACATAAACCCCTACATCACAAGATGGGTTGCCAATTGGCTCACGGATAGAACCCACACAGTGAGAGTTTCAGGTTCTAGGTCCAAGTCTAAACCAGTTACAAGTGGCGTCCCCCAGGGCTCAGTCCTGGGACCCCTCATGTTCGGTATATACTTCTCAGAGGTACAGGCAAGCACAGGAGGACTATGGCTGACCAAGTTCACAGACAACTGAAAACTGGGGGCAATAACTGACTCTCCAGCTGATACAAACATATTCCAGAAGGGTCTCACTGAGACAGATACCTGGTGTCAAAATCATGGCCTCAAGCGCAATCCAAAAAGCGCATAGTCATCCCCTTTGGAAAAAGAAGAGTACCCGCGAACTACCACATATATGGTAATCCCGTAAATACAGAAAATGTAATAAGGGATCTGGGGACCCAAGTAGAATTTAATCTCTCCTTTGATAATAATATTGCCAAGGTGGTTAGAAAATCCTTCTATGTGGCCCACCTAATCACAAAAGAGTTCGCATCTAGAACAAAAGAGGTTATTGTGCCCCTCTAATCATCACTCATCAGACCCATCATAGAGTACAACGCCCCATTTGGGATGTACCTTACAAGACACCTGCAACAGCTGGAAAGACCACAGAAGTACCTCACCAAGAGGATTACTGGCCTCAAACATATGCCCTATGCAGCCCGACTGAAGAAACTCCAGCTGTACTCAGTTGCATACCACTTACTCAGAGATGATCTCTGCCTGACATACAAGGCCATGTCCAACCCAGAATTGATGGACATGCTCCACCTAAAAAAAAAAAACAAATCCCCAAGAGCCACACGCTCTAGGGATCTAAACCTTACCACAACAATAAATAGGACATGATGAAGGGAAAGATTCCTGTCCCAGAGACTCCCCATGCTTTGGAACAGGATTCCAATCTATATTAGGCAGAGCCCCTCGCTAACACTCTTCAAGAGAAACCTTGACAAGTGGATGGGAAACAGAAAATTTACCCCGGGGATCACTGTAGTGGCTCTGCTGGACAGATGCACAGGAAACTAATGGCTGTGCTGGACCAAGGCATAGGGAACTAATCTAAGGGGGCGGCGAAAGCAAACACATTCTGGCTAGGCTTATAGATGCCCTCGGGCAGATAGCCTAGTACTTACCTATGAACCTATAAAAGTTGAAAGCAATAAATTCTGTCAATAAAACATGTCTTTAACAGAGTATATTGCATATATATATATATATATATATATATATATATATATATATACACACACACACACACACACACACACACACACACACACACACACACACACACACAAAGAGAGAGACTAGGCTATTATCTACTTAGGATACATATTGCCCAGCCTCTTGATTATTGCTTTGGTTATATGAGTAGAAAAAGAAAGTATGAAAATTGTTTACTATACAATGACTGGCTATTAATATTCAAAAATGAGCACACTGATTGGTCAGCCAAATCAGCATGCCCGTTACAAATCGAACATATACCAACAAGAAAAGTCTGGCTGTCAAAGTATCATTGAGTGGTCACACTTTCCTATTGGCATATGCAAAAGAAATAGCTGCAACACCTCAGTCCAAGAAATAATCTTATACATGGGGAAGGTGTTCATAAGCTACTATGTCAGCCGCAATGTCCTGCATACACGAAAATCAAGTAAGTACAAAAAAAAAAAAAAAAAAAGAAAGAAAAAATGTACCTGATTTTTCTTGTATGCAGAACATCACGGCTGACATAGTAGCTTACAAACACCTTCCCCATCTACAAGAATTCAGTGCAGATAAATAATCTTCAATGTACTGCCAACCACTATGAACCAGGGAAACAGCAACACCTTCACAATATAGTAATAGGACCCCAAAACACATCAAATACACATGTATTTAATTTATTTTTACTTGTTTCCTATAAAAGAAAGAGATGATGAACTTCTGGTATTTCTCACAAAAGGTCTTAATCCTATTCTTCATTTTTGGCTCTTATTACAATATTCTCAATTTACTGCTGTTTCACACTGGTAGTAGGTGAATTGAAGATCACCAGTTTGTTTACCAATATGTACAATAATTTAAAATATAAAAAAAGAATTAATAGATAAACTGATCTACTTAAATAGTACAAACTAATTAATTTTCCAAAATGAGCATGCTGATCGGGCAGTCCAAAAAACATGCCCATTTTGGATAAACTGAATAAATAAAAGGAAAATATACATATATACAATATAAAACAAAACTATAAAAAAAAAACTTGAACGAAAAGTCTGGAACTATTTTCTCTCAAGAAAAAGTGGAATAATACAAAATAAAACAAACAAAAACCTAAATAAAAACTATAAAAACACAACACAAAACTAATGGCATTGTATAATAAGCAGTAACCCATGACTGAGTGGGGTAATGCTGATTTACCCACGGTTGGCTTCGTCCTTGTGACCAAACCATACCAATTGTGGGTAAATCCAGTATTACCCATACCCAGCCATGGATTATTGCTATAATAACTTGTTTTAAGGTTGAATTCTGGGAATTGTATTAAAAAAGTACCTCACAGGCCAGTCTGCGCAGAAGTGGGCATCGCCTCAGTGATTGACCGGAGAAGGGGGCATGCCTTGGTATGGAAAAGACTGCAAGTATTTTTTTTCCTTTGTTTTTGCAGTGGGGCAAGCCCTCCTGCACCCCCCCACTCCACCTAATTAAATATACCAACTCCGAGATTGCACTACCTTGAGGAAAAGGGCAAACTACAAATAGACAATGAATATTCATGCCGCCGTCAGTATGAATATTACTTTACTTACACTGATTGTTGGATGGTGGGTGGGGTTTGGGCAGGACATGCTACTGCTCATACTGCGAGGTACGTTTCTAATACAAAGCTGAATTCTGCATAGTTTTAATTTCTCATAAAGTTTAAGTCTCTGGAGTATATCAAGCATCAAACATTTGGTTTTATTTGAGTTTATTATCAGATCATTGGGGGGATTCAGAAAGGCTTGCAGCAATCCAAGAGTCTTATTCTGAAAATGTTCTGCATTGTCATAAGCCTTTGTCATTCTTAGACTGCTGTATCACTGTATTTTTTCCCATCACAGGGACCATGGTGCAAAAAAAAGCCTCACATGAAGCCACATGCTAATGGAGCAATCTAGGGAAGTGGCTAATACTAGTCACATGTTCTTTCCTGGAAATGTTCATGGCTTCTGAATTAGGCGAGAAAAGTGAATGTAATCAAAAGATGGCATCCACACATTTACTCCTAAGGTAGTACTTGTAGTACAAGTAAGTGTAAGCATGTGTGAGTGTGTGTGTGTGTGTGTGTGCGTGTGTGTGTGTGTGTGTGTGTGTGTGTGTGTGTGTGTGTGTGTGTGTGTGTGTGCGTGTGTGCGTGTGTGTGTGTGTGTGTGCGCATGTCTGTGGGGGAATGACTTTGGCTGAATGAATGAATGTGAGTGTGCATGTCTGTGTGTGTGTATATGTGTATGGATGTGTGTTTCTGTGACTGTCAGTGAATGTTGCAGGGGGGAGTTAAAACAGCAGATCTCAAGTTACACCAAGTAATAAATAAACCTAAATGCAGAGAAAGGTTCATTACACCTTGCTCTTGAATAAGCTCCCCTTGCATGATAATACAATGTGACTCCATGTCGCTCTTCAAACATAGCTTAGACAAATGCATGGCTGCCCTAAAATACACTCCAGACCTTACACGACTTGCCCTCCTTAAAAATGTTGGTAGGTCCCGAGGGTGCTTATGCTAAAGTATTTATTGGATTCATAGGTCAGTACTAGGCTAGCTGCCCTTCTGGCCAGTTTAAGCCTAACCAATTTTCCTAAAGGTGAATATCAAACCCTGTACCTTTTGTCTGTGAGGTAAACACCTTAACCATTATAACAAGGCACACATGGCCTTGGGTCACATAGACTTGTATTTCCTATGATTCTTGTGATTCCTAAGTATCTGGACTATGGTGCTTGATTCATAAACTCAGCTACCCAGGCAGACTCTGGGAAGTCTTTAAACCCAAGCCTGTTTCCCTTTTGCAGATGTCTTGTTATATTAGTGCACAGTGTGTGTGTGTGTGTGTGTGTGTGTGTGTGTGTGTGTGTGTGTGTGTGTGTGTGTGTGTGTGTGTGTGTGTGTGTAGTAAAGCAATGTCAACTTCCATTCAAGGGGTGGGGGAGCAGCCTAGGCTCACAGCAATAAGGCAGCATTATGTACCACTTAGGAGGTTGCACATGTATGGAGGCATTGCATGCATGCACCTCTCGAAGGCAGCAACTGCATAGCTAAAGCTGCTCCAGGGTAGCATGACACTCCCCCGCAGCAGAACATTGCTGCAACAGCATTCATGATGTCCTCATAAGCCCAAGTCTGGGTCAGGTTGAGCTGATAGTCAGCTGTCTGGAAGGGAAAAAACTTTGCTGTCTAAAATATCGATCTAAAAAGCTTTCGAGCTTATTGCATTTAAGAGTGTTGCAAGCAATGCCCAAAGTTCCAAAGAAAGGTCTAGACAAACTGCTCACCCTCTGGGATTTGTACACAGTTCAAGTTCTAGATGTCACAGTAAATCCTTGTTCTGAGGTTTTGTCCTGTTACCAAGCCATCTTTAGGAGCAAATGGATATCTACAGCCACTGCCTGAAACGTGCTGAAGGCCTGTGCATTAGGCAAAGATGAAGAGCAATTTGCACAGAGACAGAAAGAAAGCAACACAATAGATGTATATGAGTGCAGGAAGGCACTGTCAAACAGCAGAGAGATGAATATGAAAACAGAGACTATGCGCTTACTGTACAAGTACCTGACTTTTATTTGCAGAATCATGAGAGTTTGCCTTAGCTGTTATACCTCTGTCAGTGATACTATTATTTCTGAATTCACTGAGGGAAGGAACCTTCTCAGTCCAAAGGATTAAAGTTCATTTGCAGTAAAGGCCGGGTTACTGCAAGATTTTGGCTAGTTGTAAATATACGTACAACCTTGGAACGGACTAGTGAAGCAAATGTTTGTCTGATAAGGAGCCCTGTATTAGCAAAAGGTAACAGAATAACCCATTATAACTATGTACTGCCAGAGTGATACAGCACAATAAAATGAGATGAAACCACTACTTTTTACACTGACATTGCAAAGGAGTTTAACTAGCTGAAAAGTACCTCTAATAACAAAAAAAAAAAAAAAAGCAAATTGCTACATTTAAAACAAATGGTTCTTACAAACTCGTAGACCAATATGTTACATTTAACATACAGGAATGAATTAAAATTCAGTTTCAAGTAAGAGCTGACTTGTGTGATTACATGAGGAGACACATGGTAGTTGAACTATGTGCTCTGAAGAGATTGTCATTTTATTTTATAAAGTGGGAAATGGTGGATGGTATTAAAATGACATAAACAATGTTTCATATCATATATATGAAACCCTGGCCATTTGGACATAAGGAAATCATACGTTTGAGTCAGAAACCACTTCTCATAAATATCTCATGTGCTAGAAATACAAGTAAGGACTAAAGCAGCTAAAATGGTTTAAAAAAAGATCAAAAAGCAGGTAAGTGAAACTGAAGAAAGGCAAGGCAAGCTGGGGATGCAAATATGGCGATAAAACACAAAGGAGCAAAGGATGGGAAAAAGGTGAAAGTGGTAAAGGGAATTTTGAGACAAAATACACAGTGGGTAGTTCTAATGTAAGATATAACAGAAATGCAGCAACAAGTCAGCTTTGACACTTTGATCTTAAGGTATAACAAACTACCTGACAGTAAGACACGTTTCTTTTAAAAAGCAAATATTTAAGTAAGAGTAGGGCATTTATTTATTCTATTATTTATTTATTTATTGACATTTGTTTACTGGGAAAGTCTGAGTGGGCACAGGTATCCTTTTTCAGCAGAGGCCTGGGGAGAAAAGCTCCAAGGTATGATATTTAATGCAATTAATGTTTACAGAAAAAAATTTAGAATGCAGTTTCAGTGAATACATAGCATTTTAGTCAGTATAATAAAATGTGTATTGATATTCACAAACATTAAATTTACAAGCCTTGTATTGAGACTTTACAGATAGAGATAGAACAGTGGTATATAAGATAGGTCATGCCATCAACTACATAATCTATATATATATATATATATATATATATATATATATATATATATATATATATATATAGAAGATGTTTGGACTGGGGACCACGAACAGACAAGTGAGAAGTAGCTATGTTTGTGTGTTTAAGAGGTGTGTGCGTGTGCGTGTGTGTGTGTGTGTGTGTGAGTGTGTGTGTGTGTGTGTGTGTGTGTGTGTGTGTGTGTGTGTGTGTGTAATAGGAAGTAGGGGGTATGCATATGTGGATATGTGTGTGTGTGTGTGTGTGTGTGTGTGTGTGTGTGTGTGTGTGTGTGTGTGTGTGTGTGTGTGTGTAACAGGGAGGTGGGGGGATCATACCTCTCAATTCTCCAGATTTTCACAGAATGTCCAGATTTTTGCCTCACTTTTTTAGTCTGTTTCTCATAAAATTCTGTTTTGCTGGCAAATCATTGAGCATTCAAAAAACAATGAGCCAGCACGTACGGTTTCGTCGAACCAACTTTATTAACACCAAGATTCCATAAATAAAAGGAATCTAATAAATCAGCAGCATACCGGTTTCGGCCATGTCATGGCCTTTATCAATGCAGTTATGTGAAGATAAGGAAACCCGACCCCTGGTGGACCAACCTTATATACTCCATGTTTAAAGGGGTACACCCCTGGCTCATTGTTTTTTGAATGCTCATCTATTTTTGGAGCCGTGCACGTTGTCCGGCGTGCGCGTACTTTGGTGTGGAGTAGGCAAATCATTGAGGACTGAAGTCAGAAAATAATGCAGACATTTGAGCTTAAGATTTCATATTCTTCAGAAAATTCATAGTAATGGAAAATGCTGTTCTGTCAGCTTTCTTAGTTTGTAACAGCAATATTTAAAATGTGTCCCTATTTTCCCCCCCATTTGTCCCCCCATTATTTGTGGCTTTGTCCAGATTTCTTGCTCTAAGAGGTTGAGAGGTATGGCAGTTTTGTCATTATTGGTTCATGTGTTTTGTTTCATTGCTTACTGGAAAAATGTTCAAAAGTATACATTTAAAACATGCTCTAACAAGTGGTGCTGTATTATACAAAGTCAAAGTAAACTTTATTGCCATTTAGAACTACACATGTGTAGCCTAAACTAAATTTTGTGCATCAGCTCAATTCTTGAGATTACAAAGGAAAGTGAAACAACACATACAAGTAGAGGAATAAACATAACTAACAAATACAATACTACTCCCTATACACACAAGAAAGAGCAGAGACATTTACCTTCTTCTTCTTTTGGCTTTTCCCGGTTAGGGGTCACCACAGTGGATCACCTGTCCGCTCATGATTGGCAGTAGAATTTTTACGGTGTCGAGTTGCCAGCCCGGTGCCCAGCCTTCCACAGAAGGCACAGACATGCATGCACTCACGCCTAGGGCCAATTTAGAGTGTTCAATCAACCTATAGCATGTCTTTGGGATGTGGAAGGAAACCGGAGCACCCGGAGGAAACCAATGCGACCACGGGGAGGACATGCAGACTCCACACAGAAGGCACCCCAGCCGAGGATAGAACCGGAGATCCTTACTTATATATGAAAAAATAGCCTCCCCTGAGTTAAATTAACTACCCTATTTAAAGTAACACAAAAACACACTACAGATTGAACAATTTCTAAGTTATTTTTCTAATGTTGCACTTGAGTGGGTTAAATAATAATGCAAGGGATATAATTTAATTATTATATAGTATAATTTAATACAATCAGAAAGGTAAATCAAAGAACTTTTGCACGGTCTTAAAAATGTGTGCAAGGTCTTGTGATTTAAAAACAGCCCCCAAAGGTGAACTTAATCCACCACTGGCCAGATGCATTTTCTTTGAATGTGGGTTTCAGTGCTGTTTAAGGGAATGTGAATTTCAAAGGTAGAGAAGTTTCAATGCCAAGTCCATTTTGATTTTAAGACCATTGCATTGTTTAGCAAACATCTATCACTGTTATTACTATAAAATTTGAAATAAAATTTATAAATTAAATCAAATTATCTGTAATCATTGTAGAAGTAAAGCAGAAAACAGTATAAACACTGAGAGTTTTGAACAGTGTTTATGGCAACTGGAGAGAAATAGCCAAGTAATGAGACACTGGAATGGCTGCATGGAGGGAGGGCTGAGTCGGGGGTCGACACAAATGCAATGTAGGTGTACTGCCACCTTTTTCTTTACAAAACAAGCACTGGGTAGATGTAATTTAAGAAATACATTAGAGTGAGGTATTAGAGGAGATAAGCAAGTTTGAATGTTAAGAGAAGTAGTGATGGAATAGTAATTTGGTTGTACTAATTAGAAGTATGTATAGCAGTTTAAGAAACACAATAAAGTGACATTTTAGAAGGGGATAAGAAGGTTAAGTGATATAGTGCTTTAAAGGGAGGTGTAAGAAAGATGATGAAGGGTGTTAGAGAGCTATGTCCAAGATGAGGAGTAGGGACAAAGCCAGAAGGCACAGATGTAGTCTTTTAGTAATGGTTTGAAAAGATGAAGGTGTGTGATAGACCTGATTGATACAAGACATTTTATTCCAAGTTCTAGCTACACTGTTGGAACAGAGACTGACCCCAGCAGTTCTTTGTGGTTTGTAGAAGGTAGCAATTGTTTATTATTTGACTGAAGGGGACACTTTGGAAGATAGTATTAGAACAGTGGGTCTAATTGCTGAGCAGGTGGATGGGCTATGGATGATTTTATTGGTTAAGGTCGCTGAGTATAAGATAGGTGTTGAGGAAGCTCTATCCAGTTAAGTTTTTTTTAGTGCTAAACAGTGATGGGTCTGGTAAGGTTTGTTCCAAGTGAATTTGTCAACTTTGTTATAGCATTGTTCAAGTTTAAAACTAAGTGAGGCTTGTAGGTTGGTCATGATAGGGGCTCCATATAGGAGAGAGGGTAAGAGGTAAGTGGTAGCTACAGTTAACTTATTAGAGTCTATTAGGAATTTCTTTACTCTATGTAGGGTCCCTAGTTTTTGATGGGTTTTCTCGATGATGTTCTGGATATGTAAATTAGATTTAAGACTGTCATTAATTGTCATATCAAGTAGTTTTGTATGTGGGGTAACTTCAATCATGGTATTACTTGAGTAAGAAATTTGAAAGTGTTTTTTACATGGAAATGGATTTTGGAAAAAAAATAAGTAATTTTTTTTTTTTTTTTTAGATTTAGTAGCAGGCGATTAACCTGTAACCAACTTTCAACAGAGGTAAAGGCTTCTTGAGTAATTCTCTATTAGGGTTGAATCGTTAACGCATTTTATTAGTGAAGCTTGCTGAGAGGATTTATGTAAATTGTTAGTGAATATATTAAAGAGTAGAGGGTGAAAAATGAAGCCTTGTGGCACCTTAGTATTGACAGGAAGGAAGAGAAAGACATGGAGAGTTATTTAAAAGACTTGTATCTATCAGTTAAGTCGTTGTTAAACCACAGTTGTGTGGGTTGTGATAGCCCAAGGGAAGACGGTTGGTAGAGGGGTTTTTGGTGACAGACTAGATCAAAAGTTTTAGTGAAATCAAGGAATAAAGAGGAAACAAGTTTGGGCAAGTTTAAAACCATGCTGTATTGGGGTCAGAAGTTTTTCTGAAGAATATGCTGAAAAAGTTGCTTGTCAATGCACTTATCCAGAATTTTGGACAAATGAGATAATATGGCGATAGGTCTGAAACTCATTATATCAGATGAGGTTCCTCCTTTATGAAGGGGATGATGACATTTTTTTCCATAGAGAATGAATGCATGATTCCTTGATAGATCTTTTAATTAGAAGACACAGGACAGGCTATGGAACTGGCAGCCAGCTTGAGGTATTCTACTGGAAGATTATCTGCTGAAGGAGAACAGGGTTTCAGTTTAAGAAGTAGTGATTTGAAGCAGGAGGTTGGGATAAGATTTAGGGTGAAATACAAGGTGTTTTCTGTCTGAGGAGAGAGCGTGTCAAGATTGTTGGGAAGAAAATCTTTAGTAAGGGTTTTATCATGTTCTATAAAATGTGTGTTAAACTGAGCAGCTATTTTGGAGGGAGTGTTATTTGAGGCAGGATTTGTGACCCATCTGCAGCTTATAGGTTCATAGGTTCATAGGTTCATACTAGGCTATCTGCCCTGGGGCAATTATAAGCCTAGCCCGATTCTGTATGGCTTACGCCACCCCTTGATTTGAGTATACTGTGCCCTTTTTAAGGTTTAGTTTACTGTGCCTCTGTCTAATAGTGACACGGGAGTAATCCCTGGGACAAACCTACGATCCCCCATCCACCTATCGAGATTCTTCTTGAAGAGATTCAGTGAGGTGCTCTGCCTCACATGAACTGGAATTCTATTCCAGAGCGAAGAGAGCCTCTGGGTTATGAACCTGTCCCTCCAGCAAGTTCTATTTATTTCTGTGCTGAGGTTCAAGTCCCTCGAGTGTGTGGCTCTAAGGGATTTAGATTTACTGAGGTGGAGCATGTCCATTAATTCTGGATTAGACATAGCTTTGTATGTCAGGCATAGATCGCCTCGAAGTAGGCGGTATGCAACTGAGTAGAGCTGGAGTTTTTTTAACCGAGCAGCATATGACATCTGTTTGAGACCCTTGATCCTCTTGGTGAGATACTTTTGGGGTCTTTCTCATTGCTGCAGGTGTCGGGTAAGGTACATCCCAAAAGGGGCATTGCATTCTATGATGGGCCTGATGAGGGATGAATAAAGGGGCACGATTACCTCTCTTGATCTAGATGTGAAACCCTTCGTGATGAGGTGGGCTATGTAGAAGGTCTTTCTAACCACTTTGGCAATGTGGTTTTCAAAGGAGAGATTGCTATCAACTTGGGTCCCCAGGTCCCTAGTAACATTCTCTGTACTTAATGGGTTTCCGCCTATGTGGTAATTTGTGGGCACATTGTTTTTGCCAAAGGGTATGACTATACATTTTTTGGCATTTAGCTTTAAACCATGGTGCTGGCACCAGTTATCTGTCTCTGTGAGACCTTTTTGAAGGATGTTTGTGTCAGCTGGAGAGTCAATTATGGCACCCAGTTTGCAGTCGTCTGCGAACTTGGTGAGCCATAGTCCTTCCATGTTTGCCTGTACCTCGGAAAAGTATATACCGAAGAAGAGTGGTCCCAGGACAGAACCCTGTGGGATGCCACTTGTGACCGGTTTTGAGTCTGACATGGCTCCAGCAACTCTCACTCTGTGAGTTCTGTCTTTGAGCCAGTTTGCGACCCATCTTGTGACATAGGGGTTTATATTTAAGCTGGATAGCTTATCTATGATATCCAAGTAGGGTATTGTGTCAAATGCCTTTGCAAGGTCCAGATAGGCTGTGTGGACTACCTTCCCTTCATCTATGGCTTTGTTGATTGTTTCGAAGAAGTCAACCAGGTTCAAAAGGCAGGATCTGCCCTTGACAAAGCCGAATTGGGTAGGATCTAGTGTCTGTAGGTCCCCAATGTCTTTGTTTATGAGCTCCATGATGATCCTCTCCATAGCCTTGCAGACTAAGCTAGTCAGGCTTATGGGGCGATAGTTTCCAGGGTCCGTAGAGGCTCCACCTTTGTGGAGTGGGACCACTGTTGCTGTACGCCATTCTGTGGGCACATATCCTGTAGTGAGGCTGAGATTGTATAGCTGTTTTATTTGAGGGATTAGTTCCTCTTGGAGTTCATGTAGGATGCAACCTGGGACGCCATCTTGTCCCATGGAAGCAGTGTTTTTTGCTTTGGAGAGGGCAGCCTTCACCTGAGCATCAGAGATGTTTGGGAGGCAGCCCTCTGCCGGGATAGATACTTGCTCTTTTGGGGGGGGGAGAAGTTTGCACTGAACCTGTCTGCCAGGATATTGGCGATGTCTGTGGGTTCAGTGTATTTTTTGTCGTTTAGAATCAACTCAGAACAAGTCTGGAAGTTGCATCCCAGGTTCCTAACATAACTGAAAAAAGCCTTATGATTGTCTTTGGTGTCCTGTGCAATTTTTCTCTCGAAGCTGGCCTTGGAGGATTTTATGAGGGATCGTAATTTTTTGCTAGTACTGATCAGAGATGTCTTCCCTATTAGGGATTTTGCTCTATCATGTAGTAGCTTTCTCCTTTTGTTGTACAGTTTATTTATGGCAGGGGTCCACCAGACAGGACGCCTGCCTTTGGATGATTGGGTCTTGGTTTTGTTTGGGATAGCATGATCCATGCATTCCTGGAGATGTCCGTAGAATACGTTTATATAGGATTCTGCAGTTTGGGCCGTAGTTTCCACTGGCCCTGGGGCCTTGAAGGATTCCACTTCGGTTTTGAGAAGTGAGAAGTTCACTTTTGAGAAGTTTTTCACTGTGGTTTTCTGGGCTGGGGGTGGGGTCGGGATGTGGACATCCAGTGAAATTAATTTATGGTCTGATCTTACCAATGAGGGATATACTTCTGGTGTGGAGCATAGAGTCCCCATGTTGGTAATGATCAGGTCTAGTATGTTGTCCCCTCTTGTGGGAGTGGTGACTAGTTGTTCCATAGCATTTGAGTTTATAATTTCCAGGAACCTTTGGGCTAAGGTGCTGGGGCTTGAGTAATGCTCCCAGTCAATGTTTGGGTAGTTGAAGTTGCCCAATATAATGGTGTTCAGAGAGATCTTCATGTTCTCCAATGTTTTCAGGAAGGCCAAATGGGATTCCTGACTTTGACAGAGAGGTCTGTAGGATGCTATAAACTGAAAAGCAGTCTTGCCCACTGTTAGTTGCACATGGATGGTCTCTGATACTTCGTGCAATGCCACTAACCTGGAGGTGTGGATATCCTTGATAAATATGGAAACTCCCCCTCCTTTTGTGGTTCGGTCCAGGTTTTGGGGCCGAAAAGCATAATATGAGGTATAGCCTGGTAGTGCTGGGGTGCTCTCTGGAGCCTTGAACCAGGTTTCTGTCACTGCACAGATATCGATGTTCTCCATACTGAGGAGAGCTTCGAGTGCGTGCATCTTGAGGTTAAGACTTCTGGCGTTAAGCAGCATTACCCTTAGTTTCTTGTTCCTTGTGCTGTCTATGGGGGTGGGTTTGACTTTTTAGCTTTGCCTAAAAAAGGCACTATGGGGGTGGCAAGAGCCTTTACCAATATCCAAAAGCCCAGTGGTGACAGGTGCAAGCCGTCCCTAGCGAAGCAACGTGGCTTGTCGAGCATGTCATCCCAGGCTGACAGACACTGGATCCCCTTTGAATGACACCAAAATTTTAGCTAATTGTTAAAATCGATCATTTTGTCTTTGTACTGTGGCATCATTCTAGGTGAGGGTAAGATGCTGCTCAAGGTCAGGGTCATACCAGCCTGGGCTACATGATCAGAGAGCTCCTCTATGTCTCTTTTCATGTAGTCCAGGGAAGTACGTCTCAGGTCATTCACACCAGCATGTACAATGACTGAGTCATATTTGTATTTGCTTTGGAGTGACCTGATTGCTTGCATTATGTGGCGGATCCTAGCACCCGACAGGCAGCTCACCGTGACCTTCTCTTTATTCAGCCTGGTGAGCAGGACGTCAGTGTGTCTGACAATAGAGTCACCTATTACAAGAGTATCAGGTGTGTTATTCAGCCTTATGGGCTGTGGCTGCTTGACACACTGACTTTGTGGGCTATGTGTTGTGCGTGTTTTGTTTTGAGGTAGCGTTTGCTTGGATGTCTGCTTTGGAGGTCTCTGTTGCTTAGGTAGATTTTTATTTAGAGCCTTCGAGTATGTTTTTGTGTATTTATGTGTTTGGTTCGTTGATGTGGTGGGACTATGTGATACTGGAACTGTGTTGTGTGAGGTTACCTTCTCCTCCTGACTGGTTACACCAGTTTTGAGATGAGAGAGCTCAGCCTCCAGTTTGGCTAAATAGTTGCATCTCTCACATATATTTGAACCTGTTTGGAGGAGGAGAGGGTTGTCCGTGTACATGAGACAGTTGTAACATTGCCTCAAAATTCCCAGATTCACCAGCTGGACTGGAGAGGAAACCATTGACTGACCTTTGGACATGCTAGAGTAATATAGGGAAACTGAATTTAAGACGGACCAATAGAGGACAGGGTAATTGTAGAGAGTATAAGAGTAAGTAGTGCTTATGGTTTAATAGTGCTATCTCCAAATAAAGGCATATTTATCCCTTATAATGCAAATATGAATACTTTGATAATCTGAGTATTTTTCGCTGTTATTGACTGGGAAAAAACATGTCATCCTTTTCCCTGCTACCTTCATCATAGGTAAAAAGCAATAACAAAACAATTCTAAGATCCAATAATTAACTTCCCGTGCCTGAAGGGGTAAGAGATTGTTGCCTATGGACAAGTAAATAAACCAAGGAAATGAAGTAGTATAACATTAGAAACAAAATCTCCAAAAATCCTGGCACCATTTCTTTTAAATTAACTCTTTTGCTTTATGCAAGAGTAGCGGAGAAGTCTTCATTTTGAATAGGTAGTTAAATAAGTAAACAAGTTAGAGTAATAACAATAAACTGTAATAACTGAGAATAAAAGCACCCGATTAGCACTTTTGCCTTGTGAGTAAAGGCTTCTATAGGACAGACAATGAGGATGAGTTTGGAAGTGGAACAGCTTTCATATTGGAAGGGATAAGGACAATTTCCATACGAAGTAAAGGGGAGGGGATGGAATGCTGTAAGCAACCCGCGAGGTACAAGCTTGCACTACATTTCATAAAAGCATTGTTCCCTGAATCCCTTTCTAGGACAAAGGAAAGAGCATGTTTATAACACAAAGAATGACTAAAAGGTAGAAAAAGATAAGATATTGCTGGTGGAGGACTCAGATGTAAACATTAGTCTGTGCCCATGTAACGCAGTTCCTCATAACAGCAGAACTTTAAGCAGTGCTCTACATGGAGCATGCCTCAGGCAGTTATTGTTATGTTAGAAACAGTCCTGGAAGGAAGAATGTTCATAGGTTCATAGGTTCATAGGTTCATACTAGGCTATCTGCCCTAGGGCATTTATAAGCCTAGCCAGAGTGTGTTTGGCTTTCGCACACCCATTTTAAATTAATTTTGCTATGCCCATTTTCGAGGTTAGTATACTGTGCCTCTGTCTAACAGTGACACAGAAGTGATACCCGGGGTAAACCTACGATCTCCCATCCACTCATCAAGATTCCTCTTGAAAAGAGTCAATGAGGGACTCTGCCTAACCTGTACTGGGATTTTATTCCAGAGTGAAGGAAGCCTCTGGTTTATGAATCTGTCCCTCCAGCATGTCCTATTTATTTTAGTGCTGAGGTTCAAGTCTCTCAGGTGTGTAGCTCGATGGGATTTGGATTTTTTGAGGTGCAGCATGTCCCTTAATTCCGGGTTGGACATGGCTTTATACGTCAGGCACAGATCGCCTCTGAGCAGGCGGTATGCCACTGAGTAGAGCTGGAGTTTCTTTAACTGGGCAGCATATGGCATCTGTTTGAGCCCTTTGATCCTCTTGGTGAGGTACTTTTGGGGTCTTTCCAGTTGCTGCAGGTGTTTGGTAAGGTACATCCCAAAAGGGGCATTGTACTCAATTATGGGCCTGATGAGGGATGAGTAAAGAGGCACGATGACCTCCTCTGATCTAGATGTGAATCCCTTCATGATTAGGTGGGCTATATAAAATGTTTTTCTAACCACTTTGGCCACGTGGTTGTCAAATGAGAGATTGCTATCAACTTGGGTTCCCAGGTCCCTAATTACTTCTTCTGTACTTAATGGATTACCACCTATGTGGTAATTTGTGGGCACTTTGTTTTTGCCATAGGGGATGACTATACACTTTTTGGCGTTTAGCTTGAGGCCATGGCTCTGGCACCAGTTGTCTGTTTCTATGAGGCCCTTTTGGAGGATGCTTGTGTCGGCTGGAGATTCGATTAAGGAGCCCAGTTTGCAGTCATCTGTGAACTTGGTCAGCCACAGTCCTTCCGCGTTTGCCTGTATCTTTGAGAAATATATACCGAACAAGAGCGGTCCCAGGACTGAGCCTTGCGGGATGCCACTTGTAACTGGTTTGGAGTCTGACATGGCTCCAGCAATTCTAACCATGTGGGTTCTGTCCTTGAGCCAGTTTGCAACCCATCTAGTGACATAAGGGTTTATATTTAAGCTGGTGAGCTTATCTATAATGCCCGAGTGGGGTATTGTATCGAAGGCTTTTGTGAGGTCCAGGTAGGCTGTGTGGACCACCTTCCCTTCGTCAATGGCCTTGGTGATGGTTTCAAAGAAGTCGACCAGGTTTAAGAGGCAGGATCTTCCCTTAACAAAGCCGAACTGGGTAGGATCCAGTGTCTGTAGGTCCCCAATATCTTTATTTATGAGGTCCATGATGATCCTTTCCATAGCTTTGCAGACCAAGCTAGTCAGGCTTATGGGCCAATAGTTTCCAGGGTCCGTTGAGGCACCACCTTTGTGGAGAGGGACCACTGTTGCTGTACGCCACTCTTTGGGTACATATCCTGTAGTAAGGCTGAGATTGAACAGTAGTTTTATGTTTGGGTTTAGCTCTTCTTGGAGTTCATGTAGGACGCAGCCCGGGACACCGTCTGGTCCCATTGATGCTGTGTTTTTGCTTTGGAGAGGCGGCTCTTACCTGTGCATCTGAGATGTCAGGGGCAGCACTCTGCTGGGATAGATATTTGCCCTTTGGTGGGGAAGGGGAGAAGCTTGCGCTGAACCTGTCAGCTAGGATGTTGGCAATGTCTGTGGGTTCGGTGTATTTTTTGTCATTTTGGACTAATTCTGAGCATATCTGGGAATTCCCACCCAGGTGCCTAACATAACTAAAGAAAGCCTTGTGATTATCCTTAGTGTCCTGTGCAATTTTTCTCTCGAAGCTGGCCTTAGATGATTTTATGAGTGCCCGTAGTTTTTTGCTAATACTGATCAGAGATGCCTTCCCTTTTTGGGATTTTGCTCTATCATGTAGTAGCTTCCTCCTTCTATTGTATAGTTTGTTTATGATGGGTCCACCAGACAGGACATCTGCCTTTGGAGGATTGGGTCTTGGTTTTATTTGGGATTGCATGATCCATGCATTCCTGAAGGTGTTCATAGAATGCATTTATAAAGGATTCTGCGGTCTGGGCCGTATTTTCCACAGGCCTGGGGGCTTTGAAGGATTCCACCTCAGTTTTGAGGAGTGTGAAATTTGCTTTAGAGAAGTTTTTCACTGTGGTTTTCTGGGCAGGGAGTGGGGTCGGGATGTGACTATCCAGTTGGATTAGTTTATGATCTGATACACTTCTGGTCTGGAGCATAGTGTCCCCATGTTGGCGATGATCAGGTCCAGTATGTTTTCCCCTCTTGTGGGAGTGGTAACAAGTTGTTCCATAGCATTTGAGTTTATGAATTCTAGGAACCTTTGGGCTAGGGTGTTGGAGCTAGAGTAATGCTCCAGTCTATGTTTGGATAGTTGAAGTCGCCCAGTATAATGGTGTTTGGAGAGACCGTCATATTTCCAGTGTTCTCAGGAAGGCCGAGTGGGGTTCCTGGGTTTGGGAGGGTGGTCTGTAGCAGGCTATAAACTGGAAGGCAGTTTTACCCACTGTTAGTTGCACATGGATAGTCTCTGATGCTTCGTGCTGTGCCACCAACCTGGAGGTGTGGGTATCTTTGATGAATATTGATACTCCCCCTCCTTTTGTAGTTTGGTCCAAGTTTTGGGGCCGAAAAGCATGGTATGAGGTATAACCTGGTAGTGCTGGGGTGCTCTCGGGAGCCCTGAACCAGGTTTCTGTTACTGCACAGATATCGATGTTAGATCTGGTACTCCCAAACTGAGAGAGAATGTCAGATCTGGTGCTCCCAAACTGAGAGAGAATGTCAGATCTGGTGCTCCTAAACTGAAGTTTCCATCACACAGTGTGGTTTACAATAAACACATACGAAATTTTAAGACTGCATTAAATAGGTTAGAGCATAGAATGATTATGGGATACCATACATTATTTCCTGTTGGGATGAATTTAGATAGTGGATGAAATTTGATACATGTGTGTGTGCTGGAATCTTTGAATCATAATGTAATTTGAGTGTATTTAATTTAATTAATTATTTATTTCTAAATGTGCATTTCAATGTTATATGTATCTTGGAATAGATTTATAATATTTGTAAGATTTAAAATAACATGAATTATTATATTATATTAGATTCATTATTTTTTCATAAACAAGATTTTGTATTTAAAATTTTTATATATAATAGTAAATGAATGTTAGATGATTTGTTAAAGCATTAATAGCGTTAATTATTTGATGAATTGATTGATTGTTTAATTGATGAGTATATAAAAGAGAATGTGCATATTTGAATATTTGTTCCATTGAAGGCGAATTGCCGAGGTACCAGGATGGATGAATAACATGGATTAAAGTTGTTTCTCTTTATCTCACCTTCTGACTGCTTCTTTCGTTGGTGTATCTTTGAATATTTGGTGGTTTCGTGGTTGCTGTATTTTGTCATGGAGAAATCTGTTTTTGAAGGAGTTCAGAGTGGTGAGAAATTTTCCTTTACTGAATTGTTGAAGGAGAGGGAGCGGAAGTGTGCTGCCTCTGATTTATGGACATTGGATGTTAATGATTCATGTTCGGAAGATTTTGCATGTTTAGAACGGTTGATGTCCAAGGAAATGACTGTTTTTTATGATTCAAAGTTACTAGAAAAATATGTAACCCTTAGTATCACTCCCAGGGGTTTGCGGATAGATAAACTACCAGCTGGTGGTTTTAAAGAAGAGGGAAATGACCTGTTATTAGAATGGAGGCAAGCGCGGCACAGGAGTGCTGCTTAAGTTGGTTAAAAATACGTATAAAAAGAAACCAAAGGGCAATGGACAATCTGCATAAAAAAATAACTGATTTGCAGCATGAACTTACTAGCAGGGCTTCAACTGCTGTTTTTCAGTTAAATTTTAAAAACATCAACGATAAATTAATAAAGGTAGAAAATGATGTTATGGCTTGGAAAAAATCCAAGTTAAACAGGGACATTAAGGATTATGAAAAAAATGAAATTTACAATTGGCCACGTAAGGGGCGTCGTTTCCATCAGAGCTCCAAGAGACGCGTAACCGGAAGTGAGGAAGTGTCATCATGTTCTTCGGTTGAGACTGGGGTAAGCCGTAAGAGCGTTTCTTTTGAAAATATTACAACGGAAGGTTTGGATGGAGGTATGGGGAATCAAAGAGGTGAGCAGAGCCATCGGAAGACCTATTCTAATGTGCAAACAAGATCAGCGAAGAATCAGGGTAAGACAAGTCATATTTCAGCTTCGTTAACTAATTCAAAAAACTAAAGTTAGACTTGCAATGTTCTTTGGCATGACAGATACTTTTGAAGCAAACAACAGATACTAGCACTTACTGACCAACCAATAAATCCGAAAAAAGTGCTCAGGCTCGCTGGTAGTAAACGGAGGAATTTATTGACACCAAAATCCACAAAATAAAGTGCTCAAATGATAGAGCCGTACAAAATGTAACATGAACGCTCTTCTAAATCCACCAAATGCAGTATGACTTCATCAGACACTCTACCTTCATGATACACTTGTTTAAATACTAAACAATTTAATTAAGCACATTTCACTGGTTCTCCAAACCATATCAATTAATTCAAACACACCAATCAAGTTCCTACATTCATTAATATTAATTTCCCTCATTAAATATGCTTTATTCCACTAAATAAAAACTCTTTGTATATTTAAAAATCTGTTAAAATATGTATTTAAAATGCAACTTTGAATGTTTATATAAATACTATTAAAAACTTTTTACATATAAATATAATTACACATAATAATTAAATATAAACAATGCATATTATAAAATCCTCAGATAGTTGTTTTCATAAATTTTGTGATAGAACATATAAAGTTAATTTCATATTGGTACACTGCCTCCTAGTGCCCAACTTCATGAACAGCTCTATAATTTATTAGCCCTCAATTTAAGTAATGGAGTTATAGTTAAATAATCATTAATCCCAGGGCTAGTATTGGAATCCAAGTATACCTGCCACCATAACTCCTTATTTTCTAGGATGTCCTCCCATGGACCACCCCTTGTGTCTGGTATTACTTGGTCCAACACAAAAAACTCATACTTTGCATTTGGGCATGTAATACTGTGTTTGTAAAGTGCATTAGTGCTTTTATTCTTCAGAATGTCATAATAATGTTCGTATATTCTCGTTTCAAGCATCTCTCAGTTTTACCTCGTAAAGAATGATTGACATGTCTGACAAATTGCTATATACACTATTCCTCTACTTTCACAGTTATAATATGTCCTACTTTTAATCATTTTCTTTCTACTGTCCAAATATATTTCTGCCTTGTTCATGACATATGGGCATTGTTGGCATCTTCCACATTTATATGTCCCACACCTCCTAATGTTATTATCCCCTTCCTTTCTTTTCTTCTTTCTAATATTTTACCAATATTTGGTGGGTTCTTATACACCATCTTGGGTTTCATCTTGTATTTCTTCAATATCTGTTAGGGTACTAAATTTATTCCACTCCTTTGTAAAGAAGTACTTAAATTTCCTATTAAAACTGTTGTATTCTACAACCAGACTTCTTCTATAGTCATCTTGGTTTATTTGCTTTGTGTCCGGTACATCTTACGCCTACATTTTGTTTGTCACCCTTACCTATTATAGGTTCAAACCTGCCCTCTACCTTCCTCGACTTCACTTTTTAACTTATTAACAAATTCATCTGGGTATCCCCTCTCTTTAAACATATTATGTAAGATCCTGCATTCTTCCTGGTAATCATTATTGTTTGATGTCATTCGAGAGCCCCTAACAAACTGCCCCTTGACAATATTCCTCTTACTGTTTAGGGATGTGCACTATCATAATGTAAGAAAGAGTTCACATACGCTCCTTTCTATAAACTCTGCTCTCAAATTTACCAGCCCTTTTATATATTTCTATATCTAAATACTTTAGGGACTCAGTACTGACAGAATATGTGAACTTCAAATATTTAGTTGTTTGGTTAATATAATTCATGAATTCCATGAATTTTTCATCACTTCCTATCCAAAAATAACAATATCGAGAAATCTGTGATATAAAGTCCAGAATTCTTTATATGCACTTGTTGTAATATATTGCTCTTCCCATTTTGCAAGTACTATGTTAGCATACCCCATGGACACCTTCGCGACACCCCTTTTTTTGCTTATAATATTCACTATTGAACATTATAAAATTGTATTTTAAGATAGTGTCCATCAATATTACGCTTGCTATTTTATCATTCTGGCTTAATGTACCATCCTCAACACAGATTCCTCAGGAATTCATACCTCCAAATGTGGTATACACCCAAACAAGTCTATTACATCTATAGTGACAAACTTTATATCCTCTCTATACATATCCTGTTTTAATTCCCCAAAACTCCCAGGAATCCTTCAAGATTACAAATATGTTTAGTCTTGAAGTCTACATATTTAGCTAGTTTTACTTCTAAATACTTAAATGTTTTTCATCAATTACTTTTTCCACCACGAGGTCCTGTATAATAGTATCGATTCTGTGATAGGCCACATGAAGTTCATTTAACGACACTTCTGTATATTTTTCTTCATCCCTTAAAATGGAATTCATTTTTCCTTCATACAGTATTGTGTCCATAATTACTATCCCCCACCCTTATCTGGTTTCATTACCCTCAAAGAACCATTACCACTTAGTTCCTGTAGAACTTCATTCTCCTTTTACTTAAATTGTATTGTACCCATCTTTTGTCATATTTTCTCCTTACTGAGTCAATCATAATATTTTCTAAGTTCCTGATTTGAGGTATTAATGGAGGGTTGTATATGGACTTCCTTCTTAATGAATTTTCTCTAACATCTTCCTGTTGAAACCCATCCTTGAGGCCATAATCTCCAAATTAATCTTTCTGGAAAACAACTTCATATCAGAATTGTAATGCGGTATAATCCCTCGCCTATTTAGGTATATATTTAAACCTTTACTAACAAAAAGAAAAATGGGGGTTTAATTTTAAAATACTAAAATTATAAATAGTGAAATTCTGAAAAGTGTGTTTGATGGGATAACTGGTATGATTATCATATTCCATGATATCCTTTTAATTTCTGTATCACCTCATCACACATTCTGTCTATTTTATTTCTCATAGAAAAAATTTTCATTTTCTCTTTTTTGATGTCAAAAAAAATAAATCTTAATTACATGTATCCAATAGTTATTTCATTCCCCAATTCATTTTATTTTACTATTGTTTTCTTCTATGATTTAACTTAATTTTAACAAACCACAATTATTATTTTCAATGTTTAAGGTTCTGTATTTCATTAACATTTTATCCAGTCTCAAGTTTTTCAGTAGCATATGATTCATTTTTTTCAACTAACATCCACTGCTACCAAATTTACTTTAAATAGAAAGTCCGTTAAGCCATTCATTAATCTTTGATTTATTTGGTGAATTTAAAAATGTCCCCATATTGAGAACGCCGCTCCTTCTTGCCTATAAGCTAAGCTCTCTCTCTCTTCCCCTGTCTCCCCCTGGTTTTCGACCCCTTCGCCACCATCGGTCTTCATCCGTACTTCCAGCTACCAAGGTTGGGGTTGGTACACATAGATCATCTAACCAACTCTGTTAACTGCCCCCTGGCCATAAGCTGCTGCCCTCCCGCCTAGAAACACTCACATCCCTCCCTCCGCACCACCATACTGACCAACCAATAACCAAAAGTGCAAAATCCACAAAATAAAGTGCTCAAATGATAGATGACTTCATCAGACACTCTACCTTCATGATACACTTGTTTAAATACTAAACAATTTAATTAAGCACATTTCACTGGTTCTCCAAACCATATCAATTAATTCAAACACACCAATCAAGTTCCTACATTCATTACATACAGATACTTTTGAATTATAATCTTTCTGTTCCTGTTAATTTAGACTGTGGAATAACTTTGGAAAACCATGACGGGACTGTTACTCAAAATGGTAACGTTTGCTCTGCTAGCAATGTTAACGTAATGCATAGCGTTGTTGCTGACTTTGAATTGGGGACTGTCGCTCAAAATGTTAATGCTAGTGATGTTAATTTAATGCACAATATCGATGTTGATTTTGAACTGTTTTCTGAAAATATTGCTGGGACTGCCATTGAAAATGTTGAAAATGCTGATGGTTGTTTAGCTAGTAAGGACTTAAGTGTACTGAATCTTTCTGATTTAATTTTATCTGATGACATGCTTAAGGTTTTGTTAAAAGGCACCAAGTTCATACCCACTAGGTTACCTTCATTGGCAGATATAATGGTGGATGTTAAAAGATTTGTCCGTAAATTAAACTTAAGGGTATATTTTTCTGAACGAGAAAAACACCTCGAAACTGAAAGCAAAATTTCTTTAGATGACGAATTGTTAAATTGGAGTACATATGATTATGATGACATGATGCCAGATGAATATGAAGACACTAATGATGTATCTGAATCTTTTGTAGAAGATAATATTTGTACAGAAGAAAATTTTTGGGGGGGGTTATGGGCATATTGATGTCCCTTGTTTTCCAGGTGACAGTAATTTTGCTCCTCCCAAGTATTCGCAGGCTATAAGTGCATTTGAGCATGTTGTTTACTCTAAACTTGAACAGGCATATAAGGAATTTTGTAGAAAAGATAAGGTATTCAACTTGAATAAACACGAATGGTTGGCCTTAAAAGAGTTGGGAACAAAATTGGACAAAGTTACCATTAAACCAGCTGATAAAGGGGGTAACTGCGTTGTGATGAATACTGAAAAATATGAAAGCATAGTTAATAGTTTGATAACAGAAGATACTTATGTCAAATTGAACAACAACCCTTTGAAACAGTATTCTGAAGAGTTAAGTGAACTATTAGAAAAAGGAGAAAGGTTGTTTTTTTTTACCAATAAGGATGTGAAAAAACTATTAGTTAAGGAACCTCACCCATACATTTATATCATCCCAAAAATTCACAAAAGCATGACTAATCCACCAGGAAGGCCCATCATCTCTGGTATTGGCTCCTATGTAGAAAGGGTTAACATATTTTTGGACTCCCATTTTAAAAAATATCTTCCCAAAGTTTGTTCCCATGTGAGGAACACTCAAGATGTGTGCTCAGTTTTGAGTGGGGTAGAATGGAAGGAGGAATATTATTGGGTTACAGTTGATGTTACATCGTTATATACTAACATCAACATAAGATGGGGTTTGGAGGCAATGCAGAGGATGATGGGTGAGGGACCACGTACTATGTTTTTGTTAAGTTTATTGGAGTTTAGTTTGATGCACAATTATTTTATGTGGAAGAATGATTTCTTTTTACAGGTAAAAGGGACTGCTGTGGGTGCAGCTTTTGCACCCACTTATGCAGTAATATACATGGGAGAGTTTGAAAAAGAATTTATGTTTCAGAGTTCTTTTTTTGTGAATAACGTCGGGTTCTACAGACGTTATATTGATGATTTAATTTTTATTTGTAAGGGTGAGATGTCTCTATTCACGCAGTTCATGGAAAACTTGAATCAGAATACTCATGGATTAAAGTTTGTTGCACAAAGTTCATTACATAGCACTTCCTTTTTGGATGTGGAATTTTATGTAGGGAAAGATAATTTGATCCAACATTAAACCCTTTAGGAAACCAACAGCCGTTAATAATTTTTTGCACGCAAGTAGTATGCATCCTCCACATTTGATCAAGGCATTGCCCAAAGGGGAATTTAAGAGGATTTTGAGAAATACATCGGATACAGGTTTATGGGAAGAGGCATGTGATGAAACCTTTAATAGACTTTTATCTAGGGGATATGAGAGTACTAAACTTTTAGATATAAGGAAGAGATTGTGTAGAATTTATACATCAGGGAGGAACATATATTATAATCGTAATTATTCTGTGACCACATCTACACTAGAAAAGATATTTTTTGTCTCCAGATTTTCAGGTTTCTCTAATATAGTTGAAAAAATTATTAGAGAATTGTGGCATGTTGTGTGCGAAGATTTAACTGTTGGTCGTCTTTTCCTGAAGCACATTACCTTTTCTTATAATAGGTATTCTAATTTAAAAGAAATGTTAAATAGGAAACTTGAGCCTTTGACCAACACAAATGTTGGGATGTATCGTTGTGGTCGTTGTTTGGTTTGTGACAAGACAAAAAATATGCATGGGATGAAAATAAATGGTAGGAAATATCTGGCATTTGAAAGGTTTGATTGTATGTCTTCAGGTGTAGTGTACATTTTGGGGTGTGATTGTATCACGCCGCTATGGTACATTGGCCAGACTACCAGGAAGGTGAAGGTGCGCATTTTGGAGCATTTGGGGGATATTAGGAGGGGAAATATGGATAGTCCAGTAGCCACTCATTTTATCAACATGCATAATGGTAACATTGAAGGTTTTGTATTTAGTGTACTTGCTAGACCTCATTTCTGTACAGGAAATTTTAAGACTGCATTAAATAGGTTAGAGCATAGAATGATTATGGGGTACCATACATTATTTCCTGTTGGGATGAATTTAGATAGTGGATGAAATTTGATATATGTGTGTGCTGGAATCTTTGAATCATAATGAAATTTGAGTGTATTTAATTTAATTAATTATTTATTTCTAAATGTGCATTTCAATGTTATATGTATCTTGGAATAGATTTATAATATTTGTAAGATTTAAAATAACATGAATTATTATATTATATTAGATTCATTATTTTTTCATAAACAAGATTTTGTATTTAAATTTTTATATATAATAGTAAATGAATGTTAGATGATTTGTTAAAGTGTTAATAGGGTTAATTATTTGATGAATTGATTGATTGTTTAATTGATGAGTATATAAAAGAGAATGTGCATACTTGAATATTTGTTTCATTGAAGGCGAATTGCCGAGGTACCAGGACGGATGAATAACATGGATTAAAGTTGTTTCTCTTTATCTCACCTTCTGACTGCTTCTTTCGTTGGTGTATCTTTGAATATTTGGTGGTTTCGTGGTTGCTGTATTTTGTCATGGTTTACAATAAACACAGCTTCAGTGTTTGGCAATACCATACTCAGGTAAGGGTGCTGGGCTTCAGGGATGCTTTATTTGGCAAAACTGGGGAGTGCCTGTGAAAAGCACCATCTAGAAGAAGTACTTTTTCAGCTATGAGAAAAACTCATAAATGCTATCACAGAGGAAAATGTAAATTTGTACTTATTTACATACGTACGTCTGCATTTATTTATTTATTTATTTCAATGTGGTAACTGGGGTAGAACACTGATCATAACTGACCAGTTTCAGTCTCAGCCTTGGATATAGTTCTAAACTACAAAGAAATAAAGTAACAATAGAGAAGAAGAGTATTACAACACATATTGTGCAGTTAACAAACAAGGCAATGTCATACAGACAATAATTAAGTAGGACAGCATTACATCTCTCTCTCTCTCTCTCTTTATATATATATATATATATATATATATATATATATATATATATATATATATAGTGGAAGAGATTATTGAGGATATAGTATATGCAGAATAGGCATGTACAGCATATACAGCATGTACTACCTACACAATTCTAGGAATCGTGGGTAAGTTAATCTTAGATGTATAGGACAGAAGAATAAGTTGAGTGAGTGGGGTAGCGAGAGAATCGGAGGTGGTTAAGGAATGTCACCACTGGCATTTGGCTGCTTCAAAAAGGTTTTTTCAATTGAGGTCACAAGACTGAATAGGAGGGTGCATGCTTCAGATGTGATGGTGGAGAGCTTCCCAAAGTTTGGGACCCAGGATTGAGAACCAATGATATGTGCATTGTAGTTTAGACGTGGGAGGTTGCAAAGAAGGAGGGGAGCTGTCATAAGTCCTGAGGCTTTAGGTGGAGGAAGTTGTATTAGCTTGGTTGTAATGAAGTTTGTATAGATGAGAGCTTACAGAAGTTCACCTCTTTGTTTTACTAGCAGCCATTTAGCTTTTTCTAGTGTTTTTCAGTAGCACTCCTATTTTGGGGATAGAGCAATGAATTTACAGAGTCTGTTTTTAATGGGATGCTTTTGGAGTTCTTTATTTTTTATGTTTATTTTTTTTTTTAAGATAAGGTAATAAGAATGCCATTTTCAAGCTGTGGAAAAAGGATTCCTTTTCCTATAGCTGCTCTGGTTGTTGTGGAGAGGAAGTAGAATATTTTGTTTACCCAGAATAAGAGTGTGTTTATTTTTTGTCAGATTTGTATGGATGTTCAAGTCCAGACATGGATCTTGCTAAATGCCTACATATTTAAATGTATTTGTATTTTCTATAAGAGTGTCGTTATGGTCAACAATATGTAGGGATGCATTGGCCGTAGAGAGTTTTTTCTTTGTACTGAAGAGCATGTTTTTGTTTTGTGGCATTGAGAATGAAATTTGTGTTATTTATCCACCAGAAGGAATAAAAATTTCATAGACTCTACTCATATCCTGACTCAGGAATGTAGTTTATTCCTGTCACAGTGTTAGAAACCCGTAACATTTGGAGAAATTAAAAAAATGAGAAAACATAGCTATATCATTTAAGAGCAGATGACATATTTACAGACTTAGAAAGGTTTCCAAGAGAACATCAGATACAAGTAAATCCTGAATCTATGTCATTAATTCATGATACAAGAAAGGTATCATTAGTTCTCAAGAGCAGAAATGAGCAGGAGCTGAGGTGTATGGAATAGTTAGGTGTCATGGTTTCAGCAGGCTCAAATGTTAAGGTTTTTCAGTTCCAGAAGCATACCAATTCTTCTGATAGATAAAGTCAAATGAAGAAATTGCCAGTGTTGTGTATGTTTAAGATGGCATTAGATGAGTACTGATTCCCTAGACTTACATTTATTATTTCTTCTCTGCCAGAGGTGTTTTAAAGAGCTGTTGCTCAGGCAACTGGTTGTTTGGCAGGTACTTTAATCATAATTCATAATCTGTTAGTGTGAATCAGATACAAGAATTCCATGACGAGACACAGAAGTAGTCAATGAATAGATTAAGATATACTTTCAGTTAAAATTAAAATAAGAGAACATTCAAAATAAGAATAAGTTTGAAATAATGTGCTATATTCTAATATCAAATGCATTACAGAATGATACAAAAAGTTTTTGCAGAACCCAAAATCAGAAGACAAGCAAGCATTGCAGAGATTTCTAGGAATTATATAGCATATTGCAAAGTTTGTATTTAGGTTCATAGGTTCCTAGGTAGGTACTAGGCTATTTGCCCGAAGGCATTTATAAGCCTAGCCAGAATGTGCTGGCCTTCGCCGCCACCTTAGATTAGTTCCCTGTGCCTCTGTCCAGCAGAGCCACTGAAGTGATCCCAGAGGTAAACTTTCTGTTTCCCATCCACTCGTCAAGGTTTCTTTTGAAGAGTGTTAGCGAGGAGCTCTGCTTAATGTAGATTGGAATCTTGTTCCAAAGCATGGGAAGTCTCTGGGACAGGACTCTATGCCTCCAGCACGTCCAATTTATTGTTGTGGTGAGGGTTAGATCCCTAGAGCGTGTCGCTCGAGGGGATAAGCTTTTCTTTAGGTGGAGCATGTCCATCAATTCTGGGTTGGACATGGCCTCATATGTCAGGCAGAGATCACTTCTGAGTAGGCAGTATACAACCAAGTATAGCTGGTGTTTCTTCAGTCGAGCTGCATAGGGCATCTGTATGAGGCCAGTGCTCCTCTTGGTGAGGTACTTCTGTGGTCTTTCCAGCTGTTGCAGGTGTCTTGTAAGGTACATCCCAAATGGGTCATTGCTCTCTATGATGGGTTTGATGAGTGATGAGTAGAGGGGCACAATGACCTCTTTTGATCTGGATGTGAACCTTTTTGTGACTACGTGGGCCACTTAGAAGGATTTTCTAACCACTTTGGCATTGTGATTATCAAAGGTGAGATTACGATCTACTTGGGTCCCCAGATCCCTTATTACATCTTCTGTATTTAGGGAACTACCACATATGCGGTAGTTTGTGGGTACTTTGTTTTTTCCAAAGGGGATGACTGTGCACTTTTTGGCATTTAGCTTGAGGCCATGATTTTGACACCAGGTATCCATCTCAGTGAGACCCTTTTGGAGGATGTCTGTGCCAGCCGTAGAGTCAATTATAGTCCCTAGTTTGCAGCCATCTGTGAACTTGGTCAGCCATAGTCCTCCTGTGCTTGCCTGTACCTCTGAGAAGTATATGCCGAACAGGAGGGGTCCTAGGACTGAGCCCTGGGGAATGCCACTTGTAACCAGTTTAGAGTCAGACCTAGCTCCCACAACTCTCACCATGTGGGTTCTGTCCGTGAGCCAGTTGGCAACCCATCTTGTGATGTAGGGGTTTATGTTCAGGCTGGTGAGCTTGTCTATAATAGCAGAATGGGGAATGGTGTTGAAGGCCTTAGTGAGGTCTAGGTAGGCTGTGTGTACCACCCTTCCCTCATCTATATCCTTGGTAACTGTCTCAAAGAAGTCCACTAGGTTTAGGAGGTATGATCTGCCCTTAACAAAGCCGAACTGGGTAGGGTCCAGTGTTTGGAGGTTCCCAATGTCTCTGTTAATGAGTTCCATGATGATGCTCTCCATAGCCTTGCAGACCAAACTAGTCAGGCTTATAGGGCTATAGTTCCCAGGGTCTGTTGTGGCTCCACATTTGTGGAGCAGAATAACCATTGCTGTGCGCCACTCTATGGGTACGTAGCCTGTGGAGAGGCTGAGTTTGAACAGTGTGTTTAGGTGAGGGGTTAGTTCGTCTTTGAGCTCATGCAGGATGCATCCTGGAACACCATCCGGTCTCATTGATGCTGTGTTTTTGGCTTTGGAGAGAGGCTGTTTTAATCTGAGTGTCTGTGATTTCAGGAACTCTACATTCTTCTGGTATGGTTATGGGCCCTTTTGGGGGTGAGAGGGGGGTGAAGTTTGCACTGAACCTGTTTGCCAGGATGTTGGTGATATCAGTCGGTTCAGTGTATTTTGTGCCATTCTGCACTAACTCTGAGCAGATCTGAGCATTGCCACTTAGATTCTTGACATAACTAAAGAATGCCTTGTGGTTATTTTTGGAGTCCTTGGCAATTTTTCTTTCAAAGCTCACCTTGGATGATTTTATGAGGGATCGTAGTTTCTTGCTGATACTGATCAGGGATGTCTTCTCTTCTTGGGATTTTACTCTTTTCTGTACTAGTTTCCTCCTTCTATTGTATAGCTTGTTTATGGCAGGAGTCCACCAGATGGGTTTCCTTTTCTTGGAGGAGTGAGTCTTGGTTTTTCTTGCTATGGCACAATCCATGCATTCTTGTAGATGCCCGTAAAATGCATTAATGAATGATTTTGCAGCTTGGACAGCGTTATCCTTCAGCATGGGGGCTTTCAAACTTTCCACCTCAGTCTTAAGTAACGTGAAGTTTGCTGTTGAAAAGTTTTTCATGGTGGTTTCCTTGTCCGGGGGTGGGGGCAAAATGTGGATATCCAAAGTGATTTGTTTACGGTCAGATCTAACCAGCGAGGGGTGACCTCTGGTTTGGAACACCAGTCGCCCACGTTGGTGATGACCAGGTCCAATATGTTGTCACCTCTGGTGGGAGTGTTGACCAGTTGAACCAGTGCATTTGAGTTTATAAATTCTAGGAAATGTTGGGGGAGGGAGTTAGTACTTGAGTAGTTCTCCCAGTTAATGTTTGGGTAATTGAAATCCCCCAATATTAGGGTGTTTGGTAGGACCTTTATGTTTCCCAGTGTTTCCAGAAATGCAGAATGGGGGTCCTGGGATATGGTGGGTGATCTGTAGCAAGCTACAATTTGAATTGCAGTTTTGCCCATTGTTAGTTGCACGTGGATGATCTCTGAAGCATTGTGCTGTGCCACTAACCTGGAGGTGTGGGTATCCTTGATGAATATGGATATGCCCCCGCCTTTTGTATTTCGGTTTGGGTTCTGTGGCCGAAATGTATGGTATGAGTTGTAGCCTAGTAGTGCTGGGGTGCTCTCTGGAGCCTTAAACCAGGTTTCTGTTACTGCACATATATCAATTTTCTCCATACCGAGGAGTGCCTCGAGTGCATACCTTTTGAGGTTTAGACTTCTGGCATTGAGTAGCATTACCCTCAGTTTTTTGTTACTTGTGCTAAATATAACTATACTTCTAAGAAACCTGTTAGAACAATATGAATTAATGGAATGGACATATGAACAAATAAAAAATACTTCTGAAATGCTCAATAAGCTAATTATATATGTAATAATGTTGAAATCCTATGATGCGAATAAGATAGTTATATTGCATGTAGATGATAGGGCGGCAAAGGCACTGCAAATCTACAGGAGAACAGGCAGGTTGCCTATAGGTCAAGACCTCTTACAGATGCACAAGAGATATAGTCAGATAGAAAAGAAATGTAAGGAAAAGGTGCATGGATACAAGAAATTCAGTGATTATATTTGTGGTAAAGATGGTATGGTAGAAGCAGACCATGAATGTTTACAAGGCATATACAAAACATCTTTGTATAAGGCATCTTTGAGACTGTGCAGAGGGTGGTAATTAATCTACAGAATTATGTTATGAAAGTAAAATACAGACCAGTTAAAAACTGCATATTGACTACTGCATAGTTACCGTAGGTCCATGAAGAGCTGTTAGAAATAGGACTATTGATGCTTTGGGTAATAGTACAATTGCCAACAAAAAAATAAAATAATTTCAGAGATGTACTGACACAGTCTTAGAAATGCATAATCACTGACAAAGTTACAAGAATAGGCTGAACTTAAATAAATAAACAAATAATCAGAAAAGAAAGAAGTTCACTCATTTTTTTCTTTCAAGATATATGTTTCATCTTTGCAGCACATCTTTCTAGCAATCATCATGATTACACTACCAGGGCTATAGTAGTGTATAACATTTTAAGCTACTTTTACTCAGTATCTGATACTAGCTGGGCTTGTATAGAATATTGCAAGGTAATTTGTTTTGTTCTTTATACCAAACGTGCATTTATAACATCCTATGCACCATCTAGCAATATCCTTCACATTGAATACATTCCATGTCGCTGGTTAAATTGTTCCATTGCATAATGGTTGTGGCTGAAAATGGTCTTAATAAAAACCCACTTGCCTAGTTAATGAAGATTAAATAAAGAAAATCCAGAACTTAATCTTCAAAGTTGACAAAAAATAATTCCCAGTCATGCGAAAAGATAAACACCTAAATGATGATATACGAAAACCATGCAGAAGAGTGGAGTGCAAGAGATGTAATGTACTAGCCAGAAATGTTGATTCAGATCAAACAAATAATGTAGAGCTGTGCCACATACAATACATACCATAACAACAACAATCTGAAGGAAGAAATGTTAACAAACCCAGTATCAGGTTGCATGTGGAGCTAAGATGACAAAGACGGCTCCTCCTGAAATTCTAAGAAATTGTGATTCTCAGATTAGTAAAAGTGCAATGGGAATGATGGGTGTGGTGGAGGTACACAGCAAGGTGTATCACCCACACTAATGAGGAGGCAAAGTCTCCACTTACAAAAATGTTTCAATGGCATCACTGTAAGTTTTAATATTTACTGTATTTCTGTGGCAGATGCACTGTTTTCATAGTTGCAGAACTAATAATTGTGTGCTTCATAATTCTGTTTTCATAGTTGCAGAACTAATAATCCTGGGCTTCACAATTCTGATAGGGAGATGGGCACAGATTTGCTCTCTTTTAAAGAAGTCACATATTTTATGTGTGTAGATTATACCACATATCTCACAGACACAATAAAACATCAATATATTAAAGTCTGTATTTTTGACAGAGGATTTGTTTGATGCTTTCATTTCTGATAACTGAGCTGAGATACAAAAGTTGGGAATTCAAAATATTTGTGCATGAGATAAACTTCAAAGATATAATGCCTAAGTAGCACTATCGGCAGTGTAATAGAAAACTGGACAGAACTATCCAAACTGTGAAGAATGTTGTGAAAAAGAACAGTAACAATAGCTATGAAGATTGTCATCTTGCAATTCTGGACTGCTAGAATATTCTATTACATGGTCTGTCTCTCCATAAATCATTTGCTAATGGGGAGAAAACTGAGAAATCAATTGCTGACTTAAACTATATTACCAATTCCTGAAAATCAATATACAGTAGAGAAAACACTGAAGGGAAGTCAATATCTATAGACTTTCTATCATGACAGAAACTGTAAAAGCCTTAACATATTTACAGTTTAGACACAAAGACAATTCACAGCTATGGGAAAGACTGCACCCTGAAGCAAAAACTACAAAATCCAAGAATATCTGTGTCTGTTATGTTTGGTGTCGTATATAATTCACAGTTAATTACTCCACTGGAATCATATACGACACCAAACATACAGGCACAGAGATTCCTGGATTTTGTAAACACAAACCTCCTGGACTAGATTGTCAGTACACCAGCCTGGGTGCAAACATACTGGATCTGGTCCTCACTAATATGGGAGAGTGTTACACACTCCCTAGTGTAATGTCTTCTCTGATAAGGTCAGACCACAAAATGGTCTCCTTTGAAATAAAATTAAAACCAGGAACCCTAATAACTCTTACAACTACATCTCTCAAAGTAGCAACTGATATGGTACATCACTTGTCATCTGTTTTTATTTTTTAAAAAAAGGAGGGTTTCTTAAATAACTGAGAAGCAGTAATGATTTATTCAGAATGTTCAAAGAGTCCAGTAATTCTTCACAAACAAAGGTAGGTCAAGATGGGTTACTATTTACATTATATATAAGCCAAACAAAGCAACATATAATATAAACATAGACATTTCTATTCCCCTACTTGAACTCAATGAATACTTATCTTGTTCATTGTTCATTGATTTTATTTATAATAATTTAAGTAATTAATTAACTAATTCAACAAGGGACCATTCATCAGAGTTCAGACTCAAATGTAACAAATTAACATCATATATAATAGCAGTAACAGTAGAGTGTTTTGAAAAAAAATGCTGTCATGGAGACTAATGCCTTCTGCAGTTAAAGTATGATTTAGAAATGTCATGTATATCCTGGTTAAATAGTAGTAGCAAGCTCTTAGTACAAATGCCATCATTATTCTGTCTTAATATAGTTAATATCAATTATGGCAGGTATCACAGGTACAAGTGCTGTTTGATCGATCCTGATATGGTGTGCATGGATGCAGCTGTGTTTGGCAGCTAGTACAAATGTCATTATTGTTCTGTCTAAACATAGTTGGTATTGGTTATGGCAGGTGTCATAGCTTCAAGTGCTGTTTGATCAATCCTGATATGGTGTGCATGGATGTGGCCATGTCTGGCAGCTAGTGCAGGTGTCATTGTTTTGTCTAAACATAGTTAGTATCAGTTGTGGCGGGTATCATGGCTTCAAGTGCTGTTTGATTAAGCCTGACATGGTGTGTGTGGATGCAGCTGTGTCTGGCAGCTGTTGTATGTTGCCATTTTCGTCTCCAGGAAGCTGTGGGTTGTGGCTTGTGATCGAGGTTTACTGATGCTTGTGTATTAGGAAGAGACATTTGGTGTTTTAGCCTGGATCCAAGGGAGAAAGGGGGTGGATAAAACAGTGATTTGGGATATTTTGGCAGAGAATAGTTTGTTTATACATCTGCTGAGTGAGAGGTGGGAAGGCTTGAAGAATGTGTTATCTCTTGTTGTGGCGGCTTGTTGGGAGTTTTTTTTTTTATCTGTTTGCTCTCCGTTCTTTTCCTGGTTACTGCCTCGCTGAAAGGGAGGGAATTTAGGCTTAAAGTTGCAGTGAAGTGAAGATTTGCTTCAGGTGCATCGCAAGCCTCTGGTATGCAGTACGCAGACACACTAACAGAAACAGACACTTCCAGGTTTTTATGTTAATGGAGATAGAGTGACAATAATGTGTAATGGCTCTGAGCAATGTTTTTGGTAAAAAAAAAAAAAAATATATATATATATATATATATATATATATATAAATAAAAGGGCTATTTTAAACCACATGTACACATATTGATGGTCTCCCAACACTTCATTTAGCTCATTAAGTTGATTCTTGATAAAAAAATAATAATAATAATAATAATAATAAGTGTAATTTTATATTAAAAAATTAAAATGTATTTTGGTTCAAACACATTAAGGACTTACATATGAGTGGAAGTCTGAGTTATTGTGAAAGACTAAGAGCACTTGGTCTTGTGCAGAACCCTTTGCAGTGGTCTGGGAGGTGAGCTTGCTCAGACGTATTGGGCATATGGGGATAGCTGATTCTAGGGGTGTTTGGGTTTGCCGGGAAGTGCTAGAGGGTCATCAGATTTCCTTTGTGGAAATATCTGTGGGAATGGAAGGTGTGTTGAGTGGTTCACTGGCACAGTGGCCACTGCATGGAACAGGCTGGTAAAATGGAACAGGACAAATATTGGTTTGAATATTTTAAGAACAACCTGGAAACACACCACATGAACTAGTGAATGGTATTCTGGCAAAACTGTATGGGTATTGTTGCCCATGCTTGAAGTACTGATATGTGTGTATGTAAGGATGGAAAAATACTTATAACAAATAAGAAACTAGAAGGATCTCATAATTTAAAGTCTATGGACTGTATAAACATGCTTGAAAGGAGCTAATAATAAGAATAAGCATTACAGCTTGTGGTCTCAAATAACTAAGCAACTGCCAAAAAAAAAAAAAAAACCACAATAGTTATGTAATGTATGATTTTAGTAAATCTAGACATAAAATATATAATTGCATATGCCTGGCTCGGTCCGTTGCTAGTGTTCATTTCTTTGGTTCATTTATCTTTATTCCAGTAACGGAGGACTTACCACCTGGTTTCCACTACCTTGTTTTTATTTATAAAATATATAATTGTCATATAAGATGAAGCTGTCTGCTGAATTTAGATATTAAATACAGGATTTAATAACATGGGCTTCTGTATAATAACACTACTGTCTTAACTTGTCATAAATGGCATAAACTATAGTGTACATCAAGGGGAATCAATGATTTTCTCATATAAATAAATGTGCATAGCAAGTCATATAATTGCTTTAACTTGAATTGTGGTTTTGTAACCCATCTTAACCATACATAATACTTAAGCTGTTACCAAGGTAACTAATGTTTTATACATGACATCAAACTGGCAAAGTTGTTCAAGGGAAACAATAGAAGCCTGAACTAGAAATGTCACAGAATGTAACAATCACATTCTGAACAAATAGTATTAAATTGACAATAATCACTCAGTTTAACCTTTGCTGATTATACAAAATAGAATGTTGCCATTTAAATCTAAAAACTTTCAGTTGTTGTTGTATCTTTCGGCTTTTCCCGGTTAGGGGTCGCCACAGCGGAACTCTGGTCCGCTAATGATTGGCAGTATATTTTTATGTACCGACTTGCCAGGCCTGATGCACAACATTCAACAAAGGTGCACCCATTCACGCATGTCTCCACACAGAAGACACTTTAGTTGAGAATCGAACACGACAATGTCTTACTGTGAGGCGACAACGCTACCGCAGCACCACCACCGCTATATGCCATAAAATGGCAAGTTATAAATATGGAAAGGGAACTTGTAATCATTAATCACAATAAGTGAATTTGTTGTTTTTAACCTATAATTTCACTCATTTTAAAATAAGAAATGACAGATATGAAAATCCTTATGTGTAGGAAATGGGGATAATAGGGATGCACTGATAACTAAAATGCACTAACTTTCATCAATGTTCACATAAAACAAACTTGATGCTTTAAGTAAGTTAGAAACAAACAAAGTGATTACTTAAATGCTGGCAAACAATGAAATATAACTTCTGAAATATCCAGTAAAATACATTGTATTATAAACATTAGGTATAAATATTATTACCATCTATTTATATTAAATAATACATTTTGAAAGACTTCATCAATAAGGGTGAATATGTTAAATAACTGTGTGCTATAATCTTTTCATAGGTTAGTACTAGGCTAACTGCCCTTGTAAGCCTAGCCAATTATTCCTTGTGAGACTCAAACCCTGCATCTTGTGTTTGTAAGGCAAACATCTTAACCATTAGGCCACCCTCCCAACTGTTTTACTGAGATTTTATATATGATGCAACCTACTTTACTATGATTGAATTGCTTTTCATCTATTTTTCATGTAAATATTAATTGCTTATACAATAAGTAGACATTTATATTGTATTAGAATTCTGTCTAATCTACATTAGTACTATATATGTTCAAAATAATATAAATATTGTTTATTCCTATTACAAATATTCTCCATATGATAATTCAATTTATGGAGCTCAGATGTTCTGGATTGTCAATGTATTAGTGATAATCTGATGGATTTAGGTTTATCCATCAGATTAGGAATGATTTCCATTCCATGGCTAGTGCGGATCTTAGTTTTGTTAACATTTATTAATTTAAATTTGTTATTTCACAAAAATATTTTAGTATGCCTGACCAAAATATTATTTTATTGGTAAACACTCAAAGTATAAAACTGATAATTTCCTTTAAAACCTCAAACATATACTTTATAGTTATCAGAAGAAAATGTTTAATAGTCACAATAAAACAAAAAATACATAGTCTAAATAAGATAAGATATATTTAACTTTATTATCTTTAAATACCAATGGCTTAAACAATCCTAGCAAGAGATCAAATCTACTGAAATATTTAAAATTGAGCAAAGCACAAATTGTCTTCCTTCAAGAAACTAATTTCAAAACAAATGACAATTACAAATGGAATTTTAAAGAATATATGATATTGGCGCAATCCACTTATAAGACAAAGACAAAATGGGTAACAATTTTATGGAAAACAAATGTGATTAACCCAGAAATCATTTATAAGTATGAAGATAAAGAAGGCCTTATAGCATTAGTAATAGTTAAATATAATAACAGAATATGGACCCCCTAGTCAATCTATACTGGTTCCCAGCCGTTGGAACAGGGGGTCTATATTAGAATGTTGAAACCTCACTTACGCAAATCCCAAAAGGCTGACACATAAACAGCGAACTGCAAGAACTCCAAACGTCCTGGAGTGCAAAATTTGAAATAACGAAGTGCCATAGTTATCCACACCATGTTTAATGAGGTAAAACATCAGAAGGAGATTTCCCTATCCAGTATAGCTCCCTAACGTAAATGTGCAATAGTTACTGACCTTAGAGTTAGAGTGCGGGTTAAGATAAGTGCATATATAGTAATACATTCAACCTACACCTTAGGGTTAGAAGGAGGGTTAAGTTAAGTGCATATATAGTACTACAGTTGTGTAGCCTAATAGATACATAAATTACACTTTTCCCGTACTTGGGTGTTGTTTGTTTATATTCAGATACATTTGTGTATAATGCACGTTTGATTAGGATATGGGATATGTGGGTGAAGTGTACATATGGGTGAAGTGTGGATTATTTATTTTGTTTGTGTAGGCAGTATGTAGTGGGCGGTGGAGTTGGCCAACTATGGGAATTCTATATTCTGAATTTCATGCTTAAGGACGCTTGCTGTTCTTGCAGTTCGCTGTTTATGTGTCGGCCTTTTGGGATTCGCTTAAGTGAGGTTTCGGCATTCTAATATAGACCTGGAACAGGAACTGTTAAAAAACACTTGGATTTCATTTCCAATAATTATAAAGGCAACTTTATATTAGGAGCAGATTTTAACTGTATATTTGATATTTCTGAAACTACAAATAAAAAAATGTTGCGTACATCTGCTGTATTAAAAGATTTAAACAAGTGAGTAGAATAATTTCATCTTGTAGATACTTTCAAATTTAAAGAAGATAATTCTTTGTTGTTTTGTACCCAAACTAGAATAGATAAAATATTTGCTGCCCATGACTTACATTCTAAAATCATTAATTTCTGAATCACTCCCTGCCCCTTTTCAGACCACAGTTGATAGTAAAACTTTAAAATGGATACAAACCATTCATTTTTAACTCCAGAATTCCAGCATATATAACTAAAATTAAAGAGTTCAAACCCTGGTTATTATCTGAATTACAGTTCTTCTTGGATATTAATTACACCACAGAGACACATAAAATAATGATATGGGACTCATTAAACGCTTACAGATATGGTAAAACTCTAACTTGGTATAAAAAAATCAGAGAATGGGATTCTGAATTATTAGATCTACAATCCAAACTTTTGTTAGTAAAAGCTGAAAAAAAATCAAAATCATTTGGAGATGAAAAAGAAAGTAGAAGTATTAAGCAATAAATACAATGAAATTCTAACACATAAAACTAGTTTAGCTTTAGAAAAACTAAAAATGAATACTTTGACCACTTCTCCAAAATATGTACATAATTTATCCACAAGAGTCAAGATACAATCAAAAGCTAATAACATTAAAAGTATTTTCCATGAAAACAAGGGAAAAATGTCTTAGATAAAGGTGACATTCTTGATGCCTATAGAAATCACTACATGGAATATTTCCAAAAAGAAAATATACATATAGATCAATTAAATCTAGATGAAAAATGTTCTAATATAAAAAAAAAACAGAAAATTTAAAACTAGATCTGCAAGCACCCATATCCTACAAAGTAATTACAGATACAATAAAAGAGGGTAAAATAATACAGCTCTATGTATAGATGGCATAATTATGGAAGTATATAAACTTTTTCTTTCAAAGATACTATCCCTCTTCCATAAAACTCTATTAGAAATTCAGTCACAAGCTTTAATACCTCCATCATGGAGATTTTCCTTAATCACACCAATCCTAAAGGAAAATAAATCCCCAATCCTCTGTACCTTATATAGACCTAAATGATTATTAAATAATGACTATAAGATATTTATGACAATATTAACTAACAGAATGAAAATACCACTATCTAAAACAATAAATAATGAGCAAACTGGATTTATATATCATAGACACACACATGACAATATTAAAAGGATAATTTATCTTATAGATTATGTTAATAAAGAAAATAAACATTCATAATTGGCTTAGATATAGAAAAAGCCTTTGATTCTCTAAATTGGGACTATTTATTCAAAATCTTAATGCTATTTGAATTCCCTGCATCCTTTGTTCATCTCCTAAAGAATATATATACAAATAATTTAACATATGTCAAGTTAGGCCCTTTTCCCTCTGAATCTATACATATAACAAAAAGCACTAAACTAGGATGCCCCATGTCACAGATTCTATTTGTTCTGACTATTGAAATATTGGCAGATTCAATTCATAACAATATAAAAATCAAAGGAATAGATGTTTATGAACAATACAATTCTAAAGTAATGCTATTTGCTGATGACATATTACTAACATTATCTAATACAAAAGAGACAGAATAATTAGATATATTCATTGACAAATTTCACATGACTTCAGGACTCCATTTCAATAAATCAAAATCAAAATTTTTATTTTTAAATAAAAAAAAAGAACTGCAGACTAAGGGGGATCGCATCATAGGGAAATAAGAATCTACCTTAAAATATGTAAGAATTGAGTTATGCAAGGATAATAATGAATTAGTCTCAAAAAACTACCATAATAGCATCAATACAATTAAAATCTCTGTGGAAAAATGGAACAAAATAATATTAACATTTGAAGATAGACTACAGTTAATAAAATGGTTTTACTGCCCAAGATCCTATATATAGCCTTGGCAATACAACTGTTACCAGAAAGGATATACTTAAAGAAATAAATTCATGCCTAATAAAATTTTTATAGTTTCCCAAAAGAAACAGAATAGCTTTAATATATCATATCAGGCCATGGAAACAGGGAGGATTAAACTTTCCGGATATAGCAGCATATATAAAAGCATCAATATCTAAAGCAATCTCAGATTGGGTAAGTCCAAATTACTCTGCAAACTGAAAATAATTACAAACTGTAATATCAATAAATGAATATGATTTACAAAAAAAAATTTCAAATTACAGATAAAAACAATTTGCCATGGCACATATTATGCATTAGAATGCAATGTAGCATAACTAAACCCACTAAAACTTATATGATTAATTATTACATTGACTCATTTAGGAAAATTATTAATGCAAATATAGATTTAAAAATCTGGTTTGATCTTTTAACACCATTTATAGTCATAAAGAACTTTCCACATAAAATATATAGAGAAATTATTAATTCCTGGGAACAGAAAGGATTTGTTTGTTGGCTCCAATGTATCAAAGAACTAAAAGTTTTAGATATGCAAGCAATAAAAACAACATACAAAATTTCACAACAGGACTGGCTAACTTTATAGAGTATTCTGTCATATTCACAAGATTTAAGTAGAATAATTAACAATTTTTCATTTAAAGAAATACCTAAATTTATGAAATACATATGTTTGTGTCTTTTGGCTTTTCCTGGTTAGGGGTCGCCACAGCGGAACTCCGGTCCGCTAATGATTGGCAGTAGAGTCTTACATGCTGGTTTGCCGGGCCTAATGCACAACCTTCAACGAAGGCATGCCCATTCATGCATGTCGCCACACAGAAGACGCTCTAACTGAGAATCGAACGGGCAACGTCTAACTGTGAGGCGACAACTCTACTGCAGCACCACCACCGCAGTACAGTACTGAAATCATATATAATGACTTTGACATGGGAAACAGTATTTTACAATTTTACAAAATATTGATAAACTATAAAACAACACCGAAAACCTCATATTGGAAATATATAACAAAAGGACACTCAATACAGTTAACTGAAGATATTAAAACAAATATCTTATTATCGATAAAATATACATCCTTTACACAATACTGGAAAGTTTTTAATTGGAAATGCTTGCACAGAGCATTCTTAACCCCAGACAGAATCAGTAAAATTAGTTCTTCCATAAAAGGAATATGATGGAGATATGACCAAGAACACAATGCAGACTGGAACCACATTTTCTTTGATTGTGTTAAAATTAAGCCATTTTGGAATGGTCCTCATTTTAATAAGTCAAACATGTATCTATTATGGACTATACTTGCAATTTCAAGGAAGTGTATAGCAAGAAGATGGAATACAAACACAATACCAACTTTGGAAGACGTCTACAGCCTACTGAAGACCACAGCATTATTGGAAATTAAAATTAAAAAGCTAAGAATTTATCCAAAGCCATTTATCAACAACCCTTGGAGAAAAGTCTTATTGGTGATTGACACTATACAATAATTAATCAGACACTCTGATAATGGATTGGACATACTTATAAAGTAACTGCGTACATTAAGATCTGTTATAGTGTCAGGCTAATGTAAATAGTGTACAAAGTTATTTAAGATGTTATGTAGAAATACTATGGAATTCATTCAAATGTATTTCAAAAATAGCTAACCCTGAAATATTCATGAACTATTCTAAGGCTAACTCCCTTCTGTTAGGTGATAACCTGGCAAAACTTCAAGCCTGCATAAACCCTGAGAACATTGCTGCCTCTGCAGAACTGTCCACAGAAACTCTGTGCAAGCATGTTAATAGCTGCATAGAGGCAGTTGTACCCACCAGAAAGAAGTACAGAACTAAGTTAAAAAACAAGCCACTCTGGTGGAATCACAGCATCAATAGTCTGTATAACAGAAAGAAGAAAATCATGAAAAAATTAGGAGGTGCAGCACCCATCATGTTAAAAGCACTCTCATAGAACTTAACAAACATCTCATTGGACAAATAAGGTCTATCAGAGCCATATCTGAGGTAAATTTGGCCTCCCAGGCCAAGGACAACCACAAGGCATTCTTTAGCTATGTACACAACCTCAAAAGCAATACACAATGGTGTGTGAAGCTCCTTGTTAATGGAGCTGCCTGTACTAAGCCAAACAATATAGTAAACCTACTGGCTGACAAATTCAAATCCAACTTTACCCCTCTCTCCCTATCATCCTTCCTTCAAGAAATATCATCAAATATAACTCCCCCTGCTATCACTACAGAACAGGTCCTAAATACTCTCTCTAAGGCCAAGAACACTGCATCAATGGGCCCAGATCTTATCCCAAGATTCCTTCTAAATGGAATGAAACATAACCTATCAGGACTTCTGGAGTTGCTATTTAACTGTGGTCTCCAAACAGGCTTCATGCCTCATGAATGGAGAGCAGCAACAGTCATCATTCTGCAAACAGGTGGGCCATTGACAGACCCTGGAAACTGCTAACCCATAAATTTCACTAGTCTCATATACAAAGCTGTATAAAGAATTATCATGGAAATGATCAGTAATGACATAGGAAACCTGCAGACACTGGACCCAACTCAATTTGGTTTCTTCAAGGGTAGGTCATGCAAACTCAACCTGGTGGACTTCTTTGAAAAGGACACCAGTACAATGGATGAGGGCAAAATGGTTCACACTGCCTACATTAACCTGACCACGGCATTTGATGCAATGCCCCACTTGGGCATTGTTGACAACTCAAGAAGTTAGGTACAAACCATTATGTCACCCAGTGGATAGCCAAGTGGCTCACAGACAGGACTCAGGAAATTAGAATTGGGGAGTACACCTCTACAAAGAAGCCAGCCACAAGTAGAGTCCCTCAGGGATTGGTCCTGGTACCGCTTCTTTTTGGCATTTACTTTTCTGAAGTTAAGACCAATTGCAGTGGCCTCTGGCTAAATAAATTTGCAGATAATTGCAAATTAGGAGCTGTCGATGTATCCCCCACCAACACAAATGTTCTCCAAGAAGGGCTGACACAGACAAATAGCTGATGTTAAAGCCATGGACTAAAACTAAATGCTAAGAAATGCATAATAGTTCCCTTAGGGACGTCATCCACCCCATGGTAATTATCATATTGATAACAGCTGACCCAGTAGTCAGGGACTTGGGGACACACATACACAGTAATCTAGCCTTTGACCATTATGTGTCTACACAGGTGACGAAATCATTCTGTGTTGTGCTACTTATAAACAAAGGTATGGCATCTAGGTCTATGGAAGTCATTGTTCCACTGTATTCAGCATTCATCAGACGTATCATTGAGTACAATCTCCCATTTGCTATGTGCCTAACCAAGCATATCCAACAAATGGCACATCCACAGAGGTTCCTCACTAAAAGTGTATAGGGTATAAGTAGCATGTCCTGTGCAGACTGCCTCAAGGCTCTATCACTGTATTCTATCTCCTACAGGCTGTTGAGGGAAGATCTGGCATACATGGTATTGTCAGACCCCACGCTGATAGACCTCCTGTATACACCCCCAAAACAAAAAGCACCAGAATTACCCATTCTTAAGACTTAAACATTGCCTGTGATATAAATAGAACCTGCTGGAGAGAGGTATGTATCCCAGAGACTACCCCATCTGTGGAAGAGGCTCCGTATCCATGTGAAGCAGAGCTCATCCTTAACCCAATTCAAGTGTAACTTGGACACTGAATAGGGAGCAGGAAATTTGACACCTATGTCTCTAATGGACACAAGCAACCTGTAAATGGTTCATCTCCCATGCCCCTGCTTGTAAATATTTAATCTCCCAAAACCCTGCTTACACTTATTAACGGTACCAGAACTTGTCAGGGATTTGGGATGCATGGCTAGACTTTAAAATGCCCTTGTGGTTACTAGTTTAGTTACCACTTATGAACCTATGAGTCTAGTTGGTTAAGCACCTGAGCCAAGGTTTTATGTCCTTCATAAGCAGAACTGTAGAGGAGGAATCACAGACATTTGTATATTACAAGTATATCAACATTTTTGGGCAATGACAACCTTAAGTATCACAACTGACACCGTCACATAAAAATAGAGAGAGGCAGAACTGTGATATTCAAGAATTGCAGAGAAAGAGTCCTTAAGCTATGACTCCATGTAATGGCATAAGACAAAAATAACTGTTCCTAAAGAAATATCAGATATCTAGACAAAGTCCTGTCAAATTTTCTAGAGTAGGTTGTTCAACTCATTGTAGATAAGAGCATAAATGTTTAATGATCCTTTAAGTGAAATATATATCAAAGAGCACTGCTGATTAGTCAGTTGCATAGAGAAAATAGGACTTTTCTTGCAGGACCCACGACAGCACTCATAAGGAAGGTTTCCAGGGTTCATATTACTAAGTTATCTTCATTTATTGGTGATTGATGATATGTGCAGTCATCAAAAAATGACACATTCATATGTGTCTGTATCTCAAAAGTGCGTGTGTGTGTGTGTGTGTGTGTGTGTGTGTGTGTGTGTGTGTGTGTGTGTGTGTGTGTGTGTATAGGTTTGGGCATATATATATATTCACACACACACACACACACACACACACACACACACACAGTGTAAACTGGAAAAGAGGAAAGGGAATGTATCGTGTTGGGCATGCAGCTTGAAACAAGCTAATGTCTAGCTCAGACAGCTGCATATTATTATATTATGTGACTTCTTTCTTAAAGGACATCTAAATGAAAACCCCTAGTGGAGGCTAGAAGTAGATCCACAGTATCTAAGCTGCTTGCAGAGCATGCTGTCAAAAATTCATGTTACAGGCATCTGATCAGGTGGGGATGCTGGAACCTTGGACGGACAAGACAAGGCAGACAGCTCCAGTTTGCTGCTTGATTGTCATTGTAGCCTGAAGGAAAAAGAGATTCAGTTAAAAAAAATCAGATAGTTGAAAATGGTGTTCCTGGTCCTCAGAAATGTTCATAGTTGTGTGCATGGGTTGTGTGTGTGTGTGTGTGTGTGTGTGTGTGTGTGTGTGTGTGTGTGTGTGTGTGTGTGTGTGTGTGTGTGTGTGTGTGTGTGTGCGTGTGTGTGTGTGTGCATATATCTATACTGTAACAGACTGATATCTTATCCAGTTGGGATAGACCCTGGCTTCCAGTGACCTTAAATAGGTTTAAGCTAATATCAGAAATTGAATGAAAATGGATGAACTATTAAACACCTGCACTGCAACAGCTTTCAAATTCTTAAATACTGCTAGAAATGACATATATCAACACATAAAATTCAAAGCTAATAAGGATGTATGGTGCAATGTACTTTATTGTTTTATAATGCCAGGATAAAATCAATGTTCTGTCATTCACATTTCCAGGAATTTGAGTAAAACTCCTACGATGAAGAAGAAAAGGACTATGCATTTAACTAAAAATAGGAACAGTCGTAAGCATGTAGTGCAGAAAGGAAGATGTTTCAGAAAATCTGCAAAGAAAGAATATGAGGTACTTGCCATGGATTTATCAAGTGAGGGTAATGGAAAAAAAAGTTAAATGCTTTGCTAAGAGTTTGCTGAATAGCTCATATTGTGATCTAACTGACTGTAATATGTTTGTTTTTCTCTCATTGCCTGTGTAGTTTTAATGCTTTTAAGATATGTACAGCCCCAGAACAGACATACTTGATATATAATTGACTTCAGTGTCCAATAAAGGCTAATCAGAAAACTTTGTTATACCCAATGCAATGCATTAAACTTCAAGCCATAATTGTCACTATCCCCTAAGGGAATGGTCATCAGCTATAATGCCACAAGAGTCTCCCCCAGCCTCCAGATGCTGGCAATGTGGTTCAGAATTCTTCCAGCTCAAATCTTCTGAACATCCGTTTTCTTACTCACACTGGACATAAGAGCATCTTTGGGATGACAAATCCATTTCAAACAGAGCCAGTGCGTGAGCAACAATTCAAAGTGTAAAATTACAAAGCTTTCATGCCTACACAAATGCATTTCTTTTAATTTTTAATGGCCAGGCAACAGAGCTTGGTTAATGGATTGGGTATTTTCAGGAATGGCCCAGACACATTACATTACACCACAACAAAGTCAAAGAATTCTGACCATATGCACATGAAAGGATACAATTGTAACAAAATCCAGACATTTTTAACAAAGCAGTTATGTACATCTGTGCTTATCAGGAAGATGTACCAGTCTGCTTTGAAATGTTACAGTATGCCGTTTAGTTACAATAAAATTAAAAAAACCACAACTCTTTGGTGATTCTTTACAGCCCTTCCCATCATAATTGGAATGCTCATATTTGCTCCACAACCCACATATATACACATCTTATAGAGTTTCTTTAAACTTTGAAGAACAGCATGCTTAGAAGTATGCAATGTTATACATTTCAAATGTTAGATTCTATTTGAACAAGTATAACATTTAAGCTGTACAACAGGTGCATATGTATTTAAAGTTTCAGGAATATTTTCTAGTAAAAGAGTAAATTGAATTGTTAGTGCCCAGACTGTGACACACAACACACTCTATCTTTCACTACACACACACACACACACACACACACACACACACACACACACACACACACACACACAAATAGAAGGCATTGCCTTAGCTGACTATTGGTATAGTCGACAGCTCTTTGCTGATATAGGTATGTTGACAAAACAGCTGATCGATGGTTGTGTGAATTGCTATAAAACTGGGATTATTGTGTGATCCCAAAGATGGAATATATAATTAGCAGGGGAGTGCAGGGGGGCAAAAACATTGATTTTTAGTTGCATGCTCTGAGGTTATGTCTATGAGCATGTTTATTGTGTACACATTCTGCAGTTTATATATAAATAGATATATGTATTTGTTTGTGTGTGTATCATGAAAGACAGAAAACTCAAAAGAGAGAATCACAAATGATAGCGCAAAAAAGGGAAAATCACAAAAAAACTCAATGACTTGTAAGAGAGAATCACAAAACACTGAATGCTTCTCTCCCACTAACTAAAGCCCTATATCACTAAACCACAGCTACAAAATCTATAACAAGTTTTCTCTTAGCAGTGAAACTGCTAGGGAAAGGGGTTTTAGTAAAGCAATGTCTCGGGTTAGGATTACCTTACATGATTAAGATGGGTGGGGGGCTTCATCCCCTACACAGTCTTAGTCATGTGTGCTAACTCTAATAGTACCCTAAGTCAATCCGAGCCCTAACCTTATCCTTACACATTACATTACTAAAAACCCTTTCTCTAACAGTACCACTAAACAAGCCATAAGCACACAGAATACAAACAACACAAAACATATACAATACCCCTCATCTAACCCACTAAACAAAACATAAGGACACTGAATACAGAAAAAACAAAACATACGCAACACCTCTCACCTAACGCACTAAGCAAGACATAAGGACACAGAATACAGACAACACAAAGCATACACAACACCCCTCACCTAACCCACTAAACATGACATAAGGACATAGAATACAGAAAAAAGAAAACATACACAACATCCCTCACCTAACCCACTAAACAAGACATAAGGACACAGAATATAGAAAACACAACACCCCTCATCTAACCCACTAAACAAGATATAAGGACGCAGAATATAGACAATGCAAAACATACATAACACCTCTCATCTAACCCACTAAAGAAGACATAAGTAACAGAATATAGACAAAACAAAACAAACACAACACCCCTCACCTAATCCACTAAACAAGACATAAGGACACAGAATATAGAAAACACAAAGCATACACAACACCCTTCACCTAACCCACTAAACAAGACATAAGGGCACAGAATACAGACAATGCAAAGCATACATAACACCCCTCACCTAACCCAGTAAACAAGACATAAGGATCAGAATACAGACAAAACAAAACAAACACAACACCCTTCACCTAACCCACTAAACAAGACATAAGGATACAAAATGCAAACAACACAAAACATGCACAACACGCCTCCTCTAACCCACTAAACAAGACATAAGGATGCAAAATATAGACAACGCAAAACATACATAACACCCCTTACTTAACCCACGAAACAAGGCATAAGGAACAGAATACAGACAAAACAAAACATACACAACACCCCTCACCTAAACCACTTAACAAGACATAAGGACACAGAATACAAACAACACAAAACAAACACAACACCCCCTCACCTAACCCACTAAACAAGACGTAAGGTGACAGAATACAGTTAACACAAAACATACACAACCCCCCTCACATAACCCACTATACTAGACATAAGGACACGGAATACAGACAACACAAAACATACACAACACTCGTCACCTAACCCACTAAACAAGATGTAAGGCAACAGAATACAGACAACACAAAACATACACAACCCCCCTCACATAACCCACTATACTAGACATAAGGACACAAAATACAAGCAACACAAAACATACACAACATCCCTCACCTAACCCAATAAGCAAGACATAAGAAACACAGAATACAGAAAACACAAAACATACACAACACCCCCTCACCTAACCCACTAAACAAGAGAAAAAGACACAGAATACAGACAACACAAAACATACACAACACTCATCATCTAACCCATTAAACAAGACATAAGGATACAGACTACAGACAACAAGTGGACCAGTGTTTTTTAAAGTGGTCTTTGGCTGCTAGCTTAAATTGCTTGGGGTGAGTCAGGGTCCTTATTTCTAGTGGGAGTTTGTTCCATGCATTAGAGGGATGGTAGCTATACAAGTTGCAGCCTGTGTTGGATTTCGGTTTATGGATTTTTACTAGGTCTTGGGTTGAGTTTCGGAGAAGTCTGGCAGAGGAGTAGCGAAAGATGAGAGAAGGTAGACTTGGGTAGAAATCAGGCTGATCTAGGATGGAGTGTATGATTTGGAGTTGAGATTGTAGTAACAGGTGAGGTAGTTTGGCCAGTTCAGGTATTTTAGGGAGAGACAGTGGTGAGATTTATATGTTTGCTGAGCTGCAAATCTAGCTATTTTGTGGTAGGTTGGTTCTAATTTGGTAAGTAGGGAGGAGCTCAGATTTGTGAGTATTTTGGAACAATAGGTTAAGAATGGTAAATGGTAGGCATGGGTAAGAGAAATCCTAGCTTCAGTAGTTAGGAATTTGTTGTTCCTGTACAGTAGTCCTAGCTCTTGGGGTTATTTATTGATCCAACTATTAATGTGAAGATTGACTTTTAGTTGGTTGTCAATGGTAATGCCAAGGAGTTTTGTGCTAGTTTCAACTTCTATAGGAGTACTGTTTAGGGACCTTATGGAGAAGGAAAGTTTAATGTGGTTTGCAGGTTTAGGTAGAAAGAGTAGTAATTTTGTTTTCTTAGGGTTGAGGATGAGCTGATTATTAGTGAGCCATGTCTCTACTGAGTTGAAAGATGTCTGGGTATTTGTTAGGAGTTCTAAGGGGGAATTAGCAATAGTTATGACTGTAGAGTCATCTGCATATTGGACAATGTTAGACTGGGACAAGAGGAGTGGAGTGAGTTGGTGAAGATATTAAAGAGTAGAGGTCCAAGAATAGAACCTTGGTAATCACCAGTTCTTACTGAGAGGGGGGTAGGTAGCGCTGAGTCCCATCATACTGACTGCAGCCTATCACAGAGATAGCTAGAGAACCATGCAACTGTATCAGGACAGAAGTTTACACCTACAAGTTTATTAAGTAGCAGAGTGTGTGAGACAATGTCAAAAGCCGTAGAAAGGTTAAGGAATAGACAGGATATGGGTTTGTGATCATCTTTAGCAAGGGCTAAGGTGTTGAGAAATGATAGTAGAGCTGTAGTTGTACTATGCTTGGGATGGAAGCCATGCTGTGTTGGAGTGAGAAGTTTTTCTTGTAAGAGAATGCATAACTTGTCTGTGTATACATTTCTCAAGGATTTGGAAAGAGGGGAGAGGATAGCGATAGGTCTGAAATTAGATATTTCTGTGACGTTACCTCCTTTATGTATAGGAAGAATGTAAAATTGTTTCCAGATAGAAGGAAAATTAGACTCAGAGATGGCGCAATTGATTAGTATAGATACAGACATAGCAAGGGAGTGTGCAGCAATCTGGAGAAAGTAAGCAGAAATATTGTCTGTTGATACAGAGCACGGTTTGAGCTTTGAGAGTAGAGTTCTGATATAGTCAGTGGAAACAGGTTTGACAGAGAAGGAGTTTACTGAGATAGTGGTTGAGGTGTGTATAGGGAAGTCTGAAGTGTTGTTGTTTGAGAGGTTGGGGTTAAATAGTTTGGAAATGGATTCGATAAAGTAGGTGCTGAAGGTATTGGCAGTTTCTTCAGGTGACTTGTCAGGACATGGGTTTGGGTTACCTGGATACTGTATTTGGTTTATAGCATTCCAGAATTTTTTGGGGTCAGATTTTAATGTTTTGGGGGAATTATAATAAAAGTATTTTTTGTCTTTATTGATAAGTTGTTTTGTCTGATTTCTAAGTTCTTTATACTTTATGAGGTCAGCTGGAAGTTTGGTTTGAACCCATATTTTCCATGCCCTATCTCTGGATTTCATAAAAGTATGGGTGGTTTTAGTTAGCCAGAGTGAAATGTTTGCCTTTAATCAAACTTTTCTCGGTGGGGCTAGAGAATTTAAAATATTTAGGAAAGTTGAGTTGCAGGCATTTACTGCTTCACTGAGTGGGAGCTGAGTAAGGAGATTTCAGTTAATTCTAGACAGGAGGGTTTTAAAAGTGTCCGGGTTAAAGGCTGAAAGTTTGCGGCAGGTAATAAGCTGGTGTGGTTTGGGGAGGTGGGTGATATATGGTAGCACTTTTATAGGTGAGTGGTCAGTCAGGGCATCATGTAGAGTTTCAGCGTTATGGTATTTGCTGGGGTTAGAAACAAGTATCCAATCTATCAAGGAGCTTGAAGAATAAGAGTTATTAGTATGGGTAGGTATGGAGATTAGTTGTGTAAATCCATGGAGGTTTATGTGTTGTGGAGGGTTTGGATTATTAAGGTTATGCCAATTAATGTTTACGTCCCCGAGAAGGACAGTTTCATTAGGGAAATTTAGGGAGAAATATGACAGTATATTTATTTATTTATGTATTTATTACAGTTTGATGAGGGGGATAGTCCACTGGATCTGGAAGAGCCTGTTTCAGTGGAGGCCCAGGGAGAAAAGCTCCACAGGATATATACATTTTTACAATAGTTATAAAAAAGTAAATAAAGTAGTAGAACAGTGAAAAATACAGAGAAAATTGGCTAAGTTTCAGGTGTCATTCAAAGGGGATCCAGTATCTGTCTGCCTGAGATGACATGATTGACAGACCTCGGTGCTTTGCTAGAGATGGCCTGCATCTTTCACCCCTGGGCTTTCAGATACTGGCCAAGGCTCTTGCCATTCCTATAGTGCCTTTTTTAGGTGGTGTTCCAAAGACCAAATTGCCACCATAACAGCTACAAACAAATGCAATCTGAGGGTCATGCTGCTCAAAGCTAAAAGTCTAAATCTCAAAATGCAATCACTTGAAGCACTCCTTAAAATGGAGAACATCGACATTTGTGCTGTAACAGAGACCTGGTTCAAGGCAGCAGAAAGCACCCCTGCACTACCAGGCTATAACTCATTCCATACCTTATGGCCCCAGAACTTGGACCGAAGCTCCAAAGGCGGTGGTGTTTCCATATTCATAAAGGATGCACACACCTCCAGACTGGTGGCCCAACATAATGCATCAGAGATACATCAGGTGCAGCTAACATTGGGTAAGATAGTGATTTAGGTTGTAGCATGCTATAGATCCCCAACCATGTCCCAAGACTCACACTCCATGTTCCTAAGCACACTTGATAATATTACAGTCCAACCTAACAATCTCATACTGGGCGACTTCAACTACCCCTCCACTAACTAGGAAAACTACTCATGTACCAATAGACTTGCCCAACGTTTCCTGGAATTCATTAATTCCAATGCCCTGGACCAGCTCATTCTTACCCCCACTAGAGGTAGCAGCATCCTTGACCTGGTCATTTCTAACATGGGTGACCATTTTTCTATACCAATAGTCAACTCCTCCCTGGTTAGATACGACCACAAACTAATCACCTTGGAAATCCACATCCCTCCCACCCCCACAAAGGTAACCACCATGAAAAACTTCTCCAAAGCTAACTTTGGGCTCCTAAAAACACAGGTGGCTAACTAAACGGCACCCATGCAAATGGAGAATAGTTGCATGACCACTGAATCATACATCAATGCACTGTACGAACATGTACACAAATGCATGGATCTCACCATACCTAATAGAACCAAGATAGTCTCCTCCAAAAAAGGAAGGCAATCTGGTGGTCCTCTGCCATAAACAAACTCTACAACAGAAGGATGAAACTGATATGGAATAAGGTGAAGTGCCAAGACTGGAAAAAACTTCCTTATCATCCTCAACAAAAAGTTGAGATCCCTCATCAAATCCTCTAAAGCTAGCTATGAAAACAGAATTGCAGCAGATAGTAAAGACAACCACAAGGCCTTCTATAGTTATGTAAAGAATCTCCATGGCAATACCCAGATTTGCTCTGAGCTGCTGCACAATGGTACCTCCTATACCGAAAAAAAGATGAATATAATTGTAGAAAACTCAGCCACAATGAAAAAGCAAAGGTCCAATCCCACAGTTGGTAGCAAACTTCTTTAATAACAGATATATATATATATATATATATATATATATATATATATATATATATATATATATAGATATACCAAGATATATATATATATATATATATATATATATATATATATATATATACCAAGCCAACAGATATTGCCAATATACTGGCCGACAGATTCAGTGCCAACTTTATACCCACCCCCCCAAAGGACCAATCACAATATCAGTAGATTGCCAGGGACACAGTATTACTGCTGCACAGGTTAAAACAACACTGTCCAAGGCCAAGAATACAGCTTCTATGGGACCTGACACTATCCTGGCTGTGTTCTACATGAACTACAGAGTGAAGTGGCACCTCACCTGTGTGCCCTGTTCAATTAGAGCCTCACGTCAGGCTTTGTCCTTACCGAATGGCACACTGCTACAGTCATCCCTCCCCACAAAGGAAGAGTGACTACAGACCCTGGGAACTATCGCCCCATTATCCTGATGAGTCTGATATGCAAAGCTATGGAACACATCATCATGGACCAAATAAACAAGGATATACGGAATCTCCAAACTCTGGATCCCACACAGCTTGGTTTTGTGAAGGGTAGATCATGCCTGCTCAACTTGGTTGACTTCTTTGAGTCAGTTACCAGAGCTGTGGATGAAGGAAAGATGGTTAATACAGCCTACCTTGGTCTGGCTAAGGCCTTTGATACCATTCCCCACTCAGGAATCATAGAAAAACTCACTAAGCTCGGCATCAACCCCTATATCACCAGGTGGGTTGCAAATTGGCTCACAGATAGAACCCACAGTGTGAAAGTAGCTGACTCCAAGTCAGACTGCCGAAGAGTCATGAGTGGAGTTCCACAGGGTTTGGTCCAGGTTCCTCTCCTGTTTGGTATCTACTTCTCTGAAGTCCAGGCCAACACGAAGGGACTCTAGCTGACAAAGTTCATTGACGATTGCAAGCTGGGAGCTATTATTAACTCCCCAAGTGATGCTGACATCCTAGAGAAAGGTCTCACTGAGAACAACGACTGGTGTCAGAACCATGACCTTAAGCACAATGCCAAAAAATGTGTTGTCATCACCTTTGGGAAACCCCAGTTCCCATGAATACCACATCGATGGCAGTCAACTGAGCACAGAAGGCATTATGACAGATCTGGGAACACGGGTTGACAGCAACCTCTGTTTTGAACACCACACTGCCACTGTAGTCAGAAAGTCCTTCTATGTGGCACATCTCATTACTAAGGGTTTTGCATCCAGGAAGAAAAAGGTCATTGTCTCCCTCTACTCTTCCTTCATTAGGCCAATCATCGAGTACAATGCCCCATTTGGCATGTACCACACTAGACACCTGCAACAACTAGAGAAGCTGCAAAAGTACTTCACAAAGAGGATCCTAGGCCTTAAACACTTGTCCTACATGGACAGACCCAAAAAAACCTCCATCTATTCTCTGTCTCATATCGCCTACTTAGAGGCGATCTCTGCTTGACTTACAAAGCTATGTCTGACCCAGCACTGTTAGAAATGCTACATCTAAAGAAATCCCAATCCCTCTACACTACACGCTCCAGAGACCACAACCTCATTACCACAATCAACAGAACGTGCTGGAGGGACAGGTTCATAACCCAGAGACTGCTCATGCTATGGAATAGACTTCCCGTACATGTCAAACAGAGCACCTCACTGGCCCTCTTCAAGAGAAATCTTGATGACTGGATGGGAAATAGAAAATTCACCCCGGGATCACTCCAGTGTCTCTACTCAACAGAGGCACTGGGAACTAAGGTTGGGTGGCACGATGCCAGAGTAATCCTATGGGCTACGCTTGTAAAGGCTCCAGGGCCATTAGCCTAGAACACACCTAAGAACCCAGCTATGAACCTATAATATACACTTTGTTAAAAAAAAGACATAACATTTCAAATCCTAGGTAATGATTTATAAAAGTGAGATTCATGTAGTCTAAACATATTAAACGTACAGGCATTTCAAATGAAAAAAAAACATGTAAGTAAAACATTTATGTACAGATAAAAAACAAACTTTTTTTTTGTAAATTAGAAATATGAGGAGGACAGAGAGAAGAAGGTGAGGTGGGAGAGGTAAAAGGTGGTATTTAGTGGAGAAAGGGAGTGGGTTGGGGGAAGTTTATGAGGTACAGGGTAGGAGAGGAAGCAGAGGCAAAGGGTAAGAGAGCACAGTGATAGAAGGTTGAGGTATATAATGCATGGGAGATGGTGTTAAAGAGTTTATGTGGTAGGGGCACAGGAACATTCCCACTTTGAAAGGAGGTGAGATTGGAGAAGAGTTCTGAAGTTTGTGTGGCTCTGAGTATTTCGAAGGGTGGTAGGGAGAGAATTCCAGAGTTTTGCTAGGGAGCAGGATAATAGTAGGTGGCCAGGGGGTCGATGAGGCTTATATATGTTTAGAAGATTATATAATATATTTTCAGTATATTTTCCTTTAAGGGGATGTATATGGCTACTACTGTGATAGTAGTAAAGTCATTGGGTTTGAGGTTTGCTATTAGTATTTCAGCAGGTGTAAAGAAGGGAATTGGTTCTTTAGGAAGGGAGAGAGTGAGGTAGTTAGAGTAAACTAAAGCAACACCTCCACCATTTTTCTTTAAGCAATCTAGGCAAAGTATATTATAACCTGGAGGAAGAATATCTTTATCTTGGTTTTGAGGTTCAAGCCAAGTTTCTGTGACAGAGATAATGTCTGGGGTATGAAGAGACACCCAAGCATTAAATTAGCTTAGTTTGTTGAGCATACTTTGAGTATTGATAGACTAGAAGGAGATTTTCTTTTTTGATATGGAAGGTTGATTAGAACTGGGGGTGATATTTTCTGTGGTGTTAGGAATAGTGGTAGGACCAGGGTTTGGGTGAATATCACCTGACAAGTGTAGAGCCCTTAGGAAGTCATCATAAGCTTTAATTTTTTGTGGGTAGTTGTGAAAGTATTTTGTTTTATACTTAGATGTACTATGGTGGAAAGGAGGAGTTTTTATTTTAGGGAGAAGTATATTTATTGGAAGGACAGATGCAGAGATGAGTATGGGTTGCTGAGGGTACAAAAAGCAGTTTAAGCGAGGGTAGGTGGGGGCTTCATGTATAGGGGTTAAGAGTGTGTCAGGTGATGTGCTGTGTAGGAGGAGAAGTGCAGGTAGAAGTATGACAGGAATGATTGTTTGGCATGTTTGAACAGAAGAAGAGGGTTTTAATAGGATGAGTTGGTTGAGAGTTTGGGGAGGAGTTGTAAGTTAGGGAGAGAGGTTGTAGTGGGTGTTAGCTTGTGTAACAGGAAGGGGAGGAGTTTGATGGTTGGAAGGGACCTGTGGTTAGGTATAAAGGAAATGGTATGGGGGAGTGGAAAATAGGGTGGAAGAGGAGCAAAGTAAGCCCAAGCACAGCGAGGGCGAATGGAGCAGGGCTACACCTGGGACAGAGAAAAATACAAAAAAAAAAACAATCAGCCAGTACAATCCAGTGTCGGGGAAGATAAACACCTATATCTAAGGGCAATTAGATAAGCTAGAGTCTAAAAGAAAAAAGGTCTTTTCTTTCCTGCTTTTATTTTACATCTATTTTTCTCTCTCTCTCTCTCTCTCTCTCTATATATATATATATATAGGTATATAGGTATGGGTCTACTTTTAAATACTGAATACTCAGAAGATCGAAGACCACAATACAGAGATGGCACAGCTGAAATCTGAATATACTGGAAGTGCAAATGATCGAAGGTGAAAATAATGAAATTAAGAACTGACACGTGTTAGAAGACTGAATTTAAAATGCCACTGTAGTAATAGCGATAATGTCATAGGAAGGCCGTAGTTAGTGTTTGTAAATGTGGTATATCCCTTTAAATTTGTATAGGAATTATTTGAACAAATATGGTAGACGTTTCTTATGCTCCCAGCTGTAGTGGATGTGTGTTGTACAATAAGGTAAGGAAAAGGTATATTCCCTTTTCTCCACCGTAGTCCGATCCTAGAGTTGGTATATATATGGTATGGTGGGTGTGGGGGGCACAGCCCCACTTGTCAGCGGTGTGGGGCGTAAGGCCCCACTTAGATTAGTTTTCGATAGTCTGATTTGCTGAGGGAAGGTAAGTTAGTAGTTATTTAATGTTGTAAAGGGTTCTTGTTTGTGTTTTCAGGTATATAGTGTTGTTTATTTTTTGTTTTGTATAGTCCTGATATGATATACTGGCTTGTATGTGCAGTTTGCCTATTTGAGTTTCGTATTTTGTGTGTTGGTGTTTTGCACTTTCAGTATTTTCAGGTTTCAGCTTTCCAGTCTCAGTATTGTGGTCTTCAATCTTCTGAGACTTCAGTATTTAAAAGTAGATCCATATAGGTATGCATGTATATATATATATATATATATATATATATATATATATAAATCTGCATACACAGATACACACACACACACACACATACAGGTTGATTTTATAATGCCAACTTATTGTTATGTTAATATTTAAATGACTGAGCCCAGATCACTGATACAGCACAATGCTGATGCCGCAGAACACAAAAATGCCAAAACATCACACAATGACAGTGTGTATAGTGGGGGATATTTTTTTCCCCTTTCTCAGAGCTGGTATATTAATTAGAAGGGGGTGCGCAGGAGGGATTCATCCCCTGAAAAAAATGAGTTTGCAACATTTTGAGGCTTTGGTGTTGTGGGGCAGCAACAATGTCCTGCATCAATGTTGGGCATTCAGTCATTTAAATGTTGACACGATGCTAAGTCGACATTCTAATATAAATATATATATATATATATATATATATATATATATATATATATATATATATATATATATATATATATATATATATACACACACACATATATTTAGGTTCATAGGTAGGTACTAGGCTATCGGCCCTTGGGCCTATACAAGCCCAGCCAAAAAGGTACCCTGGCTTTTGCCACCCAAGAAAATTATTTTCCTGTGCCACTGTCGAGCAGAGCCACAGAGGATCCCCAGGGTGAATTTCCTATTTCCCATCCAATCATCAAGATTTTTCTTGAAGAGTGCTAATGAGGAGCTTTGTTTGATATAGATAGGTAGTTTATTCCAGACTGTGAGAAGTCTCTGGGAAGGAATCTATCCCTCCGGCATGTTCGGTTTATTGTGGTGACAAGGTTTAGGCCCCTAGAGCATGTAGCTCGGAGGGACTGGGATTTCTTTAAGTGGAGCATGTCCAACAGCTCTGGGTTTGACATAGCTTTGTATGTTAGGCAGAGATCACCTCTGAGTAGGCGATATGCGATGGAGTAAAGCTGGAGTTTTTTGAGATTGTCTACGTAGGGCATCTGTTTGAGGCTTGTAATCCTCTTTGTGAGGTATTTCTGCGGCCATTCCAGTTGTTGTAGATGTTTTGTGAGGTACATACCAAAAGGGGCATTGTACTCTATAATGGGTGTAATGAGTGATGAGTAGAGGGGAACAATGACCTCTTTTTTTTCTGGATGAGAAACCTTTTGTGATGAGGTGTGCCATGTAGACTACTGTGGCGATATGATTATCAAAGGAGAGACTACTGTCCACCTGTGTCCCAAGGTCTCTTATCACACTTTTGGTGTTAAGTATACTACCCCCTATGTTGTAGTTCATGGGTACAGAGTTTTTACCAAAGGGAATGACAGTGCACTTTTTGGCATTGAGCTTGAGGCCATGGCTTTGACACCAGGCATCTGTCTCAGTGAGGCCATTTTGTATGCTGTTCACATCATTAGGTGTTTCGATTATGGCTCCTAGTTTGCAGTCATATGCGAACTTCATTAGCCACAGGCCTTCTGTGTTAGCCTGTACTTCAGAGAAGTAGATACCAAACAGGAGACAACCCTGGACTGAACCCTGTGGCACTCCACTTGTCACTGGTCTGAAGTCGGATTTGGAGTCTACTACTTTCACAGTGTGGGTTCTGTCAGTGAGCCAGTTGGCAACCCATCTTGTGACATAGGGATTTATACCTAGTTTAGTGAGTTTATCTATAATTCCAGAGTGGGGGATGGTGTCAAAAGCCTTGGGAAGATCTAGATAGGCTGTGTGAACCACCTTACCCTTGTCTACGGCTTTGGTGACTGCTTCAAAAAAGTCTATCAGGTTTAGGAGACATGATCTGCCTTTTACAAACCCAAACTGGGTGGGATCCAGAGTTTGGAGATTACCAATGTCTTTGTTTATAAGTTCCATGATGAAAAAAAAAAAAAAAAATTTTCATCTGCTTTTACTGTACTTGTGTTTCTACCTACTTTTTTTACTTTTGCATCATCTTAAAAGTACTCAATTGTATTTATTACTGCTTGGTGTAACTCATTCTAAGCCTTCTGGTTTAAACACTTGGGCTTCGGACCAGCTGTTTTGCACTGAGAGGGTTTGTGGTCTGCACTGTAGTGGCAGAACAGGTAGCTTACATCCTTCTAGGTTGGGAACTGCTGATTGAGGGCTCAGTGTCAGTTATTCTAAAAGTGTATTAATTCTGGTTTAAGCACTTAGGCTTTCAGGCCAGTTATTTTACATTAAGAGGGTTCGTGGTCTGCACTCTTGTGGGAGGAGAGGCTGGACTCTGCCCTTCTGAGCTGGGAATTTCTGATTGAAGGCTTATAGTGCATGCATATCTGAACTGCTTCTTACTGAAGTTGGTGCGCCTTGTTTGCTGTGGCATAGACTGGATTCGGGCCTGCTGGATCTAGCTTTGTTTGTGTAACTTGAGCACTAATCCAGGCATTCTCTAAAGTATTCAATTGTATTTATTACTGCTTGGTAGTAACTTGATTAAAGTTTAGCTGTCATTCTAAGTCTTTTGGATTAAGCACTTGGGCTTCAGACCAGTTGTTTTACATTAGGAAGGTTTGTGGCATGCTCTGTGGTGGCAGGACAGGTAGCTTTCATCCTTCTAAGTTGGGAACTGCTGATTGAGAGCCCAGTGTCTGTTATTCTTAAAGTGTATTAGTTCTGGTTTAGGCACTTGGGCTTCAGGCCAGTTATTTTACATTAAGAAGGTTTGTGGTCTGCACTCTTGTGGGAGAAGAGGCTGGACTCTGCCCTTCTGAGCTGGGAATTTCTGGTTAAAGGTTTATAGTGCCTGAATATTTGAACTGTATCTTACGGAAATTGGTACACCTTGTTTGCTGTAGCATAGACTAGATCCAGGCCTGCTGAATATAGCTTTGTTTATATGCTTGTTGTTTGTTTGCTTGTTATTTCCCTGGAACGCTAATTCCACCTAATACGTGGCTTCTCAGTGCTTCTGTGGCTCACTAGTGATATCTGCAATGCTTACTGTACTTATTTCCTTGTTTCACTTGAAAGAAAGTTACTGTTTGTCGTTTTTGCATTTAAGTTACCTGTAACACATTGCACTTAAGTTACCTAGCACTTGCTCACTAAAGCAATTATATAAGTCAGCACTAAAAATTAAAAGCACTACACCCTCACTCCCCACTGGCCCTGGTTTTCAATTATTAAGGAATTCCCAATATTATTCTAGCATGTCCAAAGGTCAGTTGTCAATCTCCTCTCCGGTCCAGCTGGTAAATCTGGGAATCTTGAGGCAATGTTACAACTGCCTCATGTACACAGACAACCCTCTCCTCCTCCCAACAAATTCCAACACATGTGAGAGATGCAACCATATAGCCAAACTGGAGGCTAAGCTCTCTCAACTCAGTACTGGCATAACCAGTCAGGAGGAGAAGGAAACCATACTCACTACAATTCCAGTCTCACATAGACCTACCACGACAGCAAACCAAACACATAATCACACAAAAACATACTGAGGCTCTAAATAAAGATCTGCCGAAGCAGCAGAGACCTCCAAAGCAGACACCCAAGCAGCCGCTATCCCAAAACAAAACACATGCAACACATATCTCACAAAGCCAGTGTGCCAAACAGTCACAGCCCTTAAGACTAAACAACACACCTGATACACTTGTAATAGGTGACTCTATCGTCAGGCACACTGACATCCCGCTCACCAGGCTGAACAAGGAGAGGGTCACGGTGAGCAGCCTGTCGGGTGCTAGGATCCGCCACATAACACAAGCACTCAGGTCACTCCAAGGCAAGTACAAATATGACTCAGTCATTGTCCATGCTGGTGTGAATGACCTGAGATGTACCTCCCTGGACTACATGAAAAGAGACATAAAGGAGCTCTCTGAGCATGTAGCCCAGGCTGGTATGACCCTGACCTTGAGTAGCATCTTACCCTCACCAAGAATGATGCCACAATATGAAGACAAGATGATCAATTTCAACAATTGGCTTAAGTACTGGTGTCATTCAAAGGGGATCCAATGCCTGTCAGCTTGGGATGATATGCTCGACAAGCCACGATGCTTCGCTAGGGACGGCTTGCACCTGTCACCCCTGGGCTTTCGGATATTGGCAAAGGCTCTTGCTGCCCCCATAGTGCCTTTTTTAGGCAAGGCTCAAAAGACAAACCCACCTCCATAGGTATCACAAGGGATAAGAAACTAAGAGTAATGCTGCTCAACGCCAGAAGTCTAAACCTCAAGATGCATGCACTCGAAACTCTCCTTAGCATGGAGGACATCGATATCTGTGCAGTAACAGAAACCTGGTTCAGGGCTCCCGAGAGCACCCCAGCACTACCAGGTTATATCTCATACCATGCTTTTTGGCCCCAAAACTTGGACCGAACCACAAAAGGAGGGGGAGTATCGATATTCATCAAAGATACCCACACCTCCAGGTTGATGGCAAAGCACGAAGCATCAGAGACTATCCATGTGCAACTAACAGTGGGTAAAACTGCCTTCCAGTTTATAGCCTGCTACAGACCACCCTCCCAAACCCAGGAATCCCACTCGGCCTTCCTGAGAACACTGGAAAATATGAAGGTCTCTCCAAACACCATTATATTGGGCGACTTCAACTACCCAAACATAGACTGGGAGCATTACTCTAGCTCCAACACCCTAGCCCAAAGGTTCCTAGAATTTATAAACTCAAATGCTATGGAACAACTTGTTACCACTCCCACAAGAGGGGAAAACATACTGGACCTGATCATCACCAACATGGGGACTCTATGCTCCAGACCAGAAGTGTATCCCTCACTGGTAAGATCAGACCATAAACTAATCTTACTGGATATTCACATCCCGACCCCACCCCTGCCCAGAAAACCACAGTGAAAAACCTCTCTAAAGCAAATTTCACACTCCTCAAAACTGAGGTGGAATCCTTCAAAGCCCCGGCCTGTGGAAAATACGGCCCAGACTGCAGAATCCTTTATAAACGCATTCTATGAACACCTTCAGGAATGCATGGATCATGCAATCCCAAATAAAACCAAGACCCAATCCTCCAAAGGCAGACGTCCTGTCTGGTGGACCCCAGCCATAAACAAACTATACAATAGAAGGAGGAAGCTACTAAATGATAAAGCAAAATCCCAAAAAGGGAAGGCATCACTGATCAGTATTAGCAAAAAACTACAGGCACACATAAAATTGTCTAAGGCCAGCTTCGAGAGAAAAATTACACAGGACACTAAGGATAATCACAAGGCTTTCTTTAGTTATGTTAGGAACCTGGGTGGTAATTCCCAGATATGCTCAGAATTAGTCCAAAATGACAAAAAATACACCGAACCCACAGACATTGCCAACATCCTAGCTGACAGGTTCAGCGCAAACTTCTCCCCACCAAAAGGGCAAATATCTATCCCAGCAGAGTGCTGCCCCCCTGACATCTCAGATGCTCAGGTAAGAGCCACCCTCTCCAAAGCAAAAAACACAGCATTAATGGGACCAGATGGTGTCCCGGCTGCCCTACATGAATTCAAAGAAGAGCTAAACCCAAACATAAAACTACTGTTCAATCTCAGCCTTACTACAGGATATGTGCCCAAAGAGTGGCGTACAGCAACAGTGGTCCCTCTCCATAAAGGTGGTGCCTCAACGGATCCTGGAAACTATCGCCCCATAAGCCTGACTAGCTTGGTCTGCAAAGCTATGGAAAGGATCATCATGGACCTCATAAATAAAGATATTGGGGACCTACAAACACTGGATCCTACCCAGTTCGGCTTTGTTAAGGGCAGATCCTGCCTCTTAAACCTGGTTGATTTCTTTGAAACAGTCACCAAGGCCATTGACGAGGGAAGGTGGTCCACACAGCCTACCTAGACCTCGCAAAAGCCTTCGATACAATACCCCACTGGCATTATAGATAAGCTCACCAGCTTAAATATAAACCCCTATGTCACTAGATGGATTGCAAACTGGCTCAAGGACAGAACCCACATGGTTAGAATTGCTGGAGCCATGTCAGACTCCAAACCAGTTACAAGTGGTGTCCCACAAGGCTCAGTCCTGGGACCTCTCTTGTTCGGTATATATTTCTCGGAGGTACAGGCCAACACGGAAGGACTGTGGCTGACCAAGTTCGCAGATGACTGCAAACTTGGTGCCATAATCGACTCTCCAGCCGACACAAGCATCCTCCAAAAGGGTCTCATAGAAACAGACAACTGGTGCCAGTGCCATGGCCTCAAGCTAAATGCCAAAAAGTGTATAGTCATCCCTTTGGCAAAACAAAGTGCCCACAAATTACCACATAGGTGGAAAACCATTAAGTACAGAAGAAGTAATTAGGGACCTGGGGACCCAAGTTGATAGCAATCTCTCATTTGACAACCACGTGGCCAAAGTGGTTAGAAAAACATTTTATATAGCCCACCTAATCATGAAGGAATTCACATCTAGATCAGGGGAGGTCATCGTGCCTCTTTACTCATCCCTCATCAGGCCCATAATTGAGTACAATGCCCTTTTGGGATGTACCTTACCAGACACCTGCAGCAACTGGAAAGACCCCAAAAGTACCTCACCAAGAGGATCAAAGGGCTCAAACAGATGCTATATGCTGCCCGGTTAAAGAAACTCCAGTTCTACTCAGTGGCATACCGCCTGTTCAGAGGCGATCTGTGCCTGACGTATAAAGCCATGTCCAACCCGGAATTAATGGACATGCTGCACCTCAGAAAATCCAAATCCCATCGAGCTACGCGCTCGAGAGACTTGAACCTCAGCACTGAAATAAATAGGACATGCTGGAGGGACAGATTCATAGCCCAGAGGCTCCCTTCACTCTGGAATAAAATCCCAGTCCAGGTTAGGCAGAGTCCCTCATTGACTCTCTTCAAGAGGAATCTTGATGAGTGGATGGGAGATCATAGATTTACCCCGGGTATCACTTCTGTGTCACTGCTAGATAGAGGCACAGTATACTAACCTCGAAAAAGGGCATAGCAAAATAAATTTAAAATGGGTGGCGAAAGCCAAACACATTCTGGCTAGGCTTATAAATGCCCTAGGGCAGATAGCCTAGTATGAACCTATGAACCTATGAACCTATATGTTCCATGGCCTTGCAGACCAGGCTCGTCAGACTAATGGGGCGGTAGTTCCCGGGGTCTGTGGTGGCTCCCCCCTTGTGGAGTGGGATAACCATTGCTGTGCGCCATTCAGCAGGCACAAAGCCTGAGGTGAGGCTATGATTGAACATGGTACTTAGGTGGGGTGCCAGTTCATTCTGCAGTTCATGTAGAACGCAGCCTGGGATGTTGTCTGGTCCAATGGATGCTGTGTTCTTGGCTTTGGAGAGTGTGGTTTTTACCTGTGCAGCCATGATTACAGGAACTCTGCATTCTTCCGGTATAGAGATAGGCTCTTTAGGGGGTGAGAGGGGGGTAAAGTTAGAACTGAACTTATCTGCCAGGATGTTGGCAATATCAGTTGTGTCTGTATATTTAGTGCCATTGTGCTGTAACTCAGAGCAGATCTGAGTGTTGCCACTGAGATTCTTGACATAGCTATAGAATGCTTTGTGGCTGTCTTTAGAATCAGTGGCGATTTTGTTTTTGTAACTAGCTTTGGAGGATTTTATCAGGGATTGCAGCTTCTTACTGAGGCTGACCATACATATATAAATATATATATATATATATATATATATATATATATATATATATATATATATATATATATATATATACATACACACACATAAAAAACCATAATGACAGTTTTTAGCATTCTTTGCTGGAAAAACTGGAAGGTATTTGAAAAAACGTTTATGTATGATAAGCTCAGAATACGGAGAAAGGTACTTACTGATCATCTTATGGTGTAAAACTGGAAGTCGTGCTGCTCAGACTAGGCTTCTGGTATATTACATTACAGTTGCTTGGCAGTAGAATAAAATCTTGGCCTATCTAGTCTGTCATTTAAGTGCACTCTCCCCCATCCTTGCCATTTTTCTCACCTTTTCTTCAACTATCACATTCACATTTGATTGAGTCTGTGGATTCCCCGCTTACTACCCAGTACTCCATTCCATGGATCCAACACTTTCTGTGAAAACATTATTGCAGCAATCATGGAAGCAGTTAATAATGCATACTGCTGCCTCCTTCACCCCCCACCCCACCCATCCATGCTGTACGGGGTGACTGCGTTACACTTCCCTAAATGACCTTTTGTACCAGTAATATATACTTCCCCTATCACTTCCGGTCTTTAGCAAGAAGAGTTCCGGCTCTTCTTTTCTCTTGTTATATCCCTTCTCCTCCATCATACACACGCACATATTATGGGCGGCTTTCCTCTGGCCTCTTTCCAGCAGCCTAATATCCCTCTTCTTGAATGACGTCTACAATACCACATATTATTCATTATTATTCAAAATTTATCCTGATGCGGCCAGTAGAGTGAAAGCATTTCCTGTGTGAATCAGATGAAAAAACAAGGCAAGGGTGCTGCACTCTCGGGGGGAGGGGTGGGGAATCAGGGCAGAGAAGAGGCCAATATATCCCAAAGCAAAGCACTTTTCAACCATTCAGCTATACTTAATGGACACCCACAAAATAAAAAATTCCTAATAGCTTTACCCTAGCATTAAACACAAGTAGGAAATTGTTTTTTTATTTGCTGGTATCAAAACATTGAACACCAGTCATACAACTGAAACAATTTGAATCACAAAGATTCAAATATACTTTATATCAAATAACAAAGATTCACACCGACTGCTAATTATATATACCAATTCTAAGATTGCACTGTGAAAGGGCAAATTCACTTATCCCCACTGTACCATGATCGCACACTGAAAATATCAGTACATGTGATCAGCTGATTTTCAATTTGCTGAACTGGCATTTTTTTCAGTTAGAAAGTTGTCACTTCAGTGGGTTGAAGGGAATTCATATTTGACTCTATATATATATATATATATATATATGTTTGTGTGTATGTTGAGATTGGATCTTACTAATCATCTTATGATGAAAAACTGAAGACCGTGCAGCTCAGATTAGGCATTTGGTATATTACATAACACTTGCTTAACAGTACAAGAAGATATAAGCCTCTATCTATCTATCTATCTATCTATTTATCTATCTTTGTATATGTTTATCAGGGATAAGCAGTTATTTTCTTTGCTTCTTTATTTTCATTGCCATTGTATTACTCTTCACTACCTGTTCAGGGTTTCAAATATTTGAACCCAGGTTGTGAAATAGACCTTTTTTCTCAGAATGTATATAGCACAGAATTCAAACAGGGAAGACAGTACAAATATGACTTATTTGTTCGCTGACTAACATAACTATTCCAGTCTCACAGCCAAGCAAGCAGACAGATATTTATAAAAGCAACATGCACGCTGTCTCCTAAAGTGAGTGAAAGCATGAGAAATACAATTGTATAGGTCATTGGTTGTCAGTCTCTGTCAGTAAGACTCCCTGAAAGCACAGAAAAGTCCTTGGGCCCTCCAGTTTGGTTGTCTTTAAACAGAAATATGTAAATAAGTATATATATATATGCTGTGTGGAAATGAAGCACAATCCCACATCAAAATATTTCTGAAATAATCAAGATTTGGTTTGCAATCAGATATAGATATTTATCATCTATTACCCTTCAGCATTTAGTCTGACTAGACATGCAAACAATACTGATTAGTAAACTTTTAAGTACAGAACATTTTTAAACTTGGTTGTAGCTCTCCTTAAACAATTCCTTCCCTCCATAGGCAAACTGGCCTCATCATGTCAGAAACATTGGCATAGGTTAAGGGAACCGAAGTGCTCAAATCCATTTCTAAAGAACACAAAACACGCATCTAGTTAGCTGTGTCTGCTTATTCTTTAGTTAACAGGATATGTGAATTAGAACAAAAGACATTTGTGATTTATGACTTAGAGACAACTAAAATAACAATACATGATACAAGAAACATGCAGATCATAAAAACAGCAGAGTATTTTGGCATTTGTCTCCACCAAACAAGACCATAATTATGACACGTAGAATTGTGGGGCTGCAGTTGTAAATGTGGTTGATACCTGTTAAATCTGAGGTCGCCATATCTTGGAGTATTTCCTGTGCCACAAGGTATAAGTTGCAAGGTTGTGAGATTGCAGGCCCTTCTATATGGGTGGCAGATGTTCTTGTAACAGTGATCTTGGAACTGTCTTTTGGCTGAACTTGCAGAATCATTTTCAAAGTGTTAGGACATGTGTCCTAAGTTTGCTGTTGTCACACATTCTTTGGGCATATGATTTACAGCCTTATACAGCTCTACTACCACAACTTTTTTTTTTGGACTACTCAGGGTCAGGATTAAATGTAATCTGCCTTGCCAGTGGTGCTGACTTGTGATGTTAACAATGCTTTTACAATGAAGTCATCATTTCTTGTACTTTAGTTCCTCTGAATTTAGTATATAACAATGTGTTGTTCATCAGTTTTCTTCCACTTACTTTCATCTGAATATACTATATTACCAGGTTTAATTTATGTATTACTTTGCAAGCTTTTCTGTTTACTTTGCATAGCCACTGGTCATGATCCTCGTTAAAATGAGCTATTTTAGGGTCAGTCAAACAAATGTCAAATATTTTATGATTCTATTTTATGCATATTGTTGAGTGGTAATCTACACTTCTGTATGAAATTCAGTCATATCCATTGCGCTTAAAACCGTCTGTCTAATGTTTTGGTGGCAAAACTCCCCTGAGACTAATCAAGACAAAAAAGTACAAATGTAAAGTCCCTGGGTGATGTGGTTCTCTGGTCAGGGGAGGTTCTCAACATTCCCCATGCAAGGAGTTTTGCTGCTTGTACACTTTGACTATATGTAACCTACTCTAGGGTCATACAGCCTCTTGACAGCTGCCAACCTTTGCCAACGCTATCTGAATCAGGATTGGGGTCAAGCCATCTGTAACAAGATTGTGGCCAAAGGCAGTCAGGGATAAAATATACTTCTTTTTAATTTTTTTACAAATTATCAAGAATAAATTTGGAATACACAGATTATCCCCTGTAATGGAAATGAGTTGTGAATTATATCTGACGTAATAAGCCAGATTCCAAAAGGGTTGCTCTCAGTGTAAGTGGCCACTTACGCTAAGAGCAGGCTGAGAAAAGGAATCTTGGAATCTGGTGTAAGCCAGTTTATAGACAGACCTTACACTGAAGTAAATCACTTACGCTGAGAGCAAGTCTTGCAGAATTAGGACAGACTTACATTCAGAGCAACTCTTTTGGAATCTAGCCCTCTGGTGTAAGCCAGTTTATAGACAGACCTTACACTGAAGTAAATCACTTACACTGAGAGCAAGTCTTGCAGAATTAGGACAGACTTACATTCAGAGCAACTCTTTTGGAATCTAGCCCTCTGATGTAGGTCAGTTTATAGACAGACCTTACACTGAAGTAAATCACTTACACTGACAGCAAGTCTTGCAGAATTAGGACAGACTTACATTCAGAGCAACTCTTTTGGAATCTAGCCCTCTGATGTAAGCCTGTTTACAGAAAGGCCTAACACTGAAGTAAGTCAAATACACTGAGAGCAATCTTTTGGAATCAGGGCAGAGTTATACTTAGAACAACTCTTGGAATCTGGCCCTATCTGTTTTAATGTATAAACAAAACCGAAATTATTTTAAGGGTAACCAAACAATGCCTTATCTTAAAGAATAGCAGTGAGAAAATATACTGCTTTTGCATCAAGTGTTTTACTGAAATATGTGGAATATTATCAAAATTTCAATATTTCTATCAAAAAGTATTGGATGAAGTCTGTGCTGTTGGTACACATGTAAAATACAACTATTATTTATAAAAGCTCCATTTAGGGATACCACTGCATGGAACCTCTTATATTAGTTTTCCCCTATTTTATTAGCTACTGCCGAGCTACTTTTTATTTTATTCCTGCAAATTTTACAACACTATCTACAAGAATGCTTATGATCATATGACTGTCTTTAATATGCAGCCTTGCAACAATAATCCTGTTGGTACCTGTAGTTATGTAAATATTTATCAGAACCCTGTTGCACCTGTACTGCATAAGTGTACACTATGACCTCTTATTCACTGCAAATTTTCGTTTGTACCATAATATCCTACAGTTTATAACCTCTGCTTCATTTTATAATTATAGAGCTTCTCTAAACTGTGCCTTTTGGCTTGGGTTGTGGCTTGGAAAGGGTCCTTAACAAGCCTATTTAACTAGTTATCAAATAAGTAAGTAAAATTAGCACTTTGTGGAGCAATACAGTTTACCAAAACATACCACTCTGATCCCCAGCAGAATATGTGGCATGTGACCAGAAAACTGATGTTGCTGCTATAAAATAATTACTTTTGAAAATTAGTTCAACAATTATATTTATAGTTGTGACTCCATCATGGGTTATGACTTAAACCTTGATTAAAATGCTATGGTTTGTGCTCAGCAATTCCTTATTTTGGGTAAGGTGATTTCCTGCAGCTTGTTGATGATGTAATATTGTGCTTATGTGCTACAGTATTCAGTGTTGTGATATCACAAACTATATACAATGTATTACTCTCTAAGTATGCAATGCCACAGTCATTGTTAAAATTTTTTGGCATACTGGGTTAAGGCCTAGGCAGACTAATGTTTATTTCTTTGGATTTTGTTGACATGTTTTCTCAGCATAATGTCATTCATATCTTTTTACATGAATGCTTGCCCTGGCTGAATTCAACAGTTCACTTAAAAAATTATGAACATCTCTGTAACTCTTTCCCTTTTAATGCTCATTAACTGTAGGCATTCAGTATTTTGTTACAATTATGTTATTCCTATTATTTAATATGTTATTATTTGACTAAGTGACACTGGTGAGCCAGGAGAACCCTTCAGAGACATAGCAAAAAAAAAAAAAATTGCAGGTAATATTTATTTATTCTTTTAATATTTTCTTGGAATGTCCATCTGCCCATGGTGTTTTCCATGTCTGATTCTGTCCTTTAATCATACTGTATACCTTTTGAGAACCAACTATATTACATGTATTTAAGACAGGCTCTCATAACATATTACCACAACCTGTTTAGGTTTAGCCCTGACTTTCCTGAAGCCCTGTAAGTCTTGCTACTGTAACACAAAGCACCATATTCTTCCTTATATCCTCTCATGCCACATGTGAATGGTACCACAGGGCTTGCTCCCATGTAATGCACATGTCTGAGCACAGGTTTGCCAAATGGAGTACCCACTGAAGCTGATTGAGAGGGGAGATAAAAATGAGGCAGGTGGTATCCATTCCCTCTGCTTTAGGGAAGATTCAGGAATCCTTGCTTCAATGCTGAAATACAGACAGCTGCAAAACATGGTGAATACAAAGTCAACAGACAAGGCAGTAAGGCACACCTCTCAGCTTTATAATTACCAAATTTTAGCCCTAAACATAGTCCTTTGCCACTTTTACACCACCCCCACTTCACTTGATTTTCAACAACTATTGATTTCAGCCAACTGATCTGTGTATGCAGCACCTGGCTATGTATCAAGCTTCCAAAGTAAAATTTAGTCTCTTTAATTGAAGCTGTAGCTGCCAACAACTTCCATGGCTTTACTGATGGACTATCCTATAGCACTGGCTGGTATTTCTAATGAGGAACAGAAAGTGGAATGGGAGGAACATAGTAAACAAACTTGTATGAAAATACAAATGTGTGGCATGCAGAATAGTCCTGTACACATAATTTTTTACTGAGTGCTTGATTATTACATCATAAGTAACAACACACACTTTGATTTATGCTTGGCAAAACACAGGACTTGGAGATCTTCCTGAAGAATCTCCTTGGCAAGTCATTGTTTGGTGTACAGCAGCCCAGTTTCTACATCCATAGTAATGAGATGGGGAGTCAAGTTTTCCATAGCTGAATACGTGGAGTTTTTACTCTGACTAAGCAATCAATGATTCACATGCCTGCTGATATTCCAATCACAGTTCCAGATCCTTTCAGTTGTAGTTTAAGTTTTTTTTTATAGTTGGGGGTACTCCATTTCAGACTAGTCTAAATAACAGGAAAAAGAATACAAAAAGTACATCTCTAAACTAAAATCTATTTTACTTGAACATGATGACTTAAAACAGAAGTGAGATCATTCTCAATAGACTGTAGCAACAGCAGTATTAGCAGTAAATGAAAAGCCAGGGTTCCCAGCAATCATCTTTTCAATTCTTAGAGGGTTATACTGCATAGCAAAGCTAGTCTGAAAAAACACTGATCTATTAATGTTTGTACTGAAAGTATTTCTTTGCAGCAAAGAAAACAACTGATTTTTCCCCTCATCCCAGGACTGGCCCAGTAGCTTTTCCACTTGTTCCAATGCAGTCCATTCCTTCCATGGGCTGACAGCCAGGTATCACTTGGCTAGATGGTGAGAGCCTTATGGCCCATTCATTCTTGCCCAGGTAGCTCAGTCATTTCACAGAGGTGAGAGTCAGGTGGTAAGGAGTGGATCAGCTTGCTGGTCCTGTGGAGCAGCCTACCACTCCCCTACTGGACCACTGGCAGCAGGTGCTTGTAGGCTCATGTCTCACAGGTGTTACCTCAGTGGCAAGCCAGAGCTACCACCCTCCACCAGGATGGGCAAGGTGGTAGCACCTGCTCATTCCATTCTTCCCTTGCAAACTTCAAAAGGTGCTCAAGCCATTAACTGAACTTGGTTTGCCTGGTCTGTAGTCAGGATTGTATCCCTGTGTTCTACCACAGGTGGCAGCAAGATGCATTTATAAACATTATGGTTACAAGTGTGGGGCAGATTTATGACTTTGTTTGATAGAGATTGTAATAAGCAAAAATAAGCCAATCAGTGCTACTAGTCCACATAATCACTCAAAAAAGAGCACTGTTACTGCATACGGATTCAAAGTACCATTCCTTTATTGTAAAATCTCCAGGTAACGTTAAAAATCTCCAGATATAACCTGAAACTGTTGTTATAATGCTTGGATTTGCAGTTTGAGCACAGCCAGGGAGATCTGCACAGTATTTAGATATGACTGCTGAGTGGGGAGGTTCATTTGTTGTTTGGATAGTCAGTAGGAAAGAAAAATGATGACATCATCCCTGTTCTTTCTTGTACCTTTGCTTTCTTACATAAGAACATTACCAGTAAATACTTCCAGATCCCAGTACTGTACAAGTTGCTGCTGAAATGGGCTAGATCTGAATCATGCATTTCTCCACAATAAACAACCTTTGAATTTCAAAGCTGCAGCCTTTTCTCAACAGGAGGGCTCTCTACTGTGCAGATCTCCCTGGCTGTGCTCAAACTGCAAATCCAAGCATTATAACAACAGCTTCAGGTTATAGCTGGAGATTTTTAACGTTACCTGGAGATTTTACAATAAAGGAATGGTACTTTGAATCCATATGCAGTAACAGTGCTCTTTTTTGAGTGATTTTGATAGAGATTGTGCCAGTACTGTTATAAATGAGATTTAGTGAGATGATACTGATGCTGTAATGGTAAAAGTCTCAAGTAAACAGATGTGGAATTGCAGAAGGCTGGCTTGATGAAACTGAATGAAGATATATACAAAACAGAGTGACATAAAGAGAAAGTTCAACCAGTGGTGACATAAAAGAAGAGGTTGTTTGCAGAAAGTTATAATGAGCAGTATATAAGTGGCAGTCTACTTGTGTATATATGGTGAGCCTGATTTTTGAAGGTGTTTGTGATTTAATTCCAAAGAAAATGTAGGGAATATATTTCTGAAATAGACATTGAGTGAAAGCTGTGCAATTACACACACTGATGCATACTGAAACAAGTAGACACTTTGATATAAGTTTATGTAAGTCAACCCCACCTAGTCTAAAGCTGGCCATGCTTACAGGTGTGCACAGAAGTTTGATGTAGCTTAGGAGGAGAGTTCAGGATGGTGGTTGTTATTTCTTTAACTTTCCATACAGATCATAGAGATGCGAACAGAAGGTTATAACAGCTTGTCTAAGTTTTCCATTTAAGAGCAAAACAAAAATGGATTAGATTGCTATGATTGTTATTTTTTCCATCTTCCGCACAATTAAACACTATATTTTTGGGGTGGGGTTAAGGAGGCATGCCTTTTTATTTACATGACAGCAACAAATTGAAATATGTTACTGTGTTTTGTTTGTTCTTTCACTTTCGTCCCAGTCTAACACAGTGGTATACAGAAGGTGACTGTACTTTTGGGTTCATAGGTTCATAGATTAGTACTAAGCTAGCTGCCCTCTTGAGCCATTTTAAGCTTAGCCAATTATCCCTTGTGAGACTCAAACCCTGCACCTTGTGTTTGTAAGGCAAACACCTTAACCATTTGGCAACCCTAATGAGGTGATATGTATGTCTATGTGACAGCACCATTTGAAATATATGACTATGGATAGTTATGCCTTGATTTTCATCACAATGTAACAACAGAGGGATACACAAAAGGTAACTTTTTTAGGAGGAAGTAGGGAGGTGATAAACATTCTCAAATATGGTTTGTGTATCTTCACAATCATTTGTCTGTTTAGTTTGTCGAGAAATTCTATCTTGTCAGACACAACTTATTTCTTAGTTAAAAGAAAAACTATGGCTGAATTTCTTTCCTTACTCATAACTTTTGTAAGGAAAAAGTCAGAAAAAAAACTTTATATACACATCGGAACTTCTATAGCCCAATGGCTTCTTTTAATCTATTGGGCCAAATACTTCTGGCTTAATTCAGCTATATGTAACACAGTTGTAACACTGCCCTCTTGGCCAGTTAGGGTGTGTTGAATGACCAGCAAAACTGAATTTCTTACCTTAGTCATGGTTCTTGCTCATGCCATCACTGGATAAAAAAGGTTGTTAATCAAACAAAAAAAAAAAATCTAAAAAGCACATCAGAACATCTTGAACCCCTATGGATTCTGGGAGATTTCAGGCAGCAGATCACTGGCTTAATTCCATTATTACTCCTATTAGAATGCATTCTTTCCCAATTTAGCATGTTGAAATGATACAGAAAACAACTGAAGAGTAGGAAAGGATATGAGAAATGACTGAAAAAAGTAATTGGATGGTGTGGGGAGGCCAAAATGCTGAAAAAAATGGAGGGAGCACTGGAAGGGAGCAGTGGGCATCTGATAGGAGTTTAAAATACTTCTTTACTGAGTTTTCATTACATCATATAAAAATTTACACATTTCACCAGAAAATATATTTATTTTAGTTGTAACATAGTGGTTACAATGCCAGGATTTCAGTTGGCTAAAGCTGTGGAGTCAAATTCAGAAGTGTGCTGCAGTGGAATTTCTAAAGATAGAATGACAGTCTTTGGTGTCTTCTGTGGCCAAATAAACTATTGTTACCTAAAAGTTCTGTAATGAAATCTTACAGACTACACAGATATAGTTCATATGTCTTTGCTACAGCAATCTGACATTTTGCATTATACTCTGTTTTTACTTTGGGTGTTGCAGTAAACCACTGCCCAGTACAGTACATAGAATAATTGCCTAAAATGCTTCTTTATCATTTATTTATTTACGTTTAACTGGGTAGTGTCTGACTGGGCAAGTAGCCCATTTTCAGTGGAGACCCGGAGAGAAAAGCTCCAGTAAAGTACTATTAGTTATGAGCTCAACATATTATGAACATGAATATTAGCAAAAAATGCAAATTAACAAAATATAGTGTGAAAGAAGAATAAAAATTGTAGTCTTGTAAACCAGTATTAGCAAAAATGCAATTAACAATATACATAAGAACATTTAGTCAAAAAGCCAAACAGTATGATGTAGAACATACATAAACATATTCTAACAGAAATATGCAAATCAAAGTGAAAAATGGATAAAAATGACAGTAAAAGCAGTAGCTGTTTAAAGGAGCTGAAGAGAGGTACGTGAGGAGGGGTTGTGAGGTAGTATGAGAAGGAAGCTAGCCAGGAGCAATACACGGGCAGAGCCAGTTGCTATTGAGATACCCTTTTAGGCTTTTTTTAAATGAGGACATGTTGGGATCATTTTGGATGTGCTTAGGAAGAGTATTCCAGTACTTAGCAGAGTCACCATAATAGTTGTGGGACAACTCTTAGCATTAGCCTGTCAGAGGACCTAAGGGACCTGCAGTTAGAGTTAGGCTGGATCAAGCTTGAGAGTGCAGGGCAGTTACTGGGGTTGCATATGACTGCATGGACAAAAGTCATTTGGTTTAATGCTAACAGGTTGGAAAGGTCCAGCCAGCTGAGCTGTTGAAGAGCAGAGCAATGGTTAGTTTTATGGGGATAATTGGTGATGAGCTTAGCTATTTTGTTGTAGCAGGACTCTAGTTCAGCCTTGCATAGGTTTGTGAAGACATTGGAACAACAGAGGAGGGTGGATAGTGAGATCTAACTGTGGCTTTTCTGGCTTCATATGTAAGGAGTGGTTTGGCCCTATAGAGGGCTCCAAGTTTGGTGTGGACTTTTTTAATTGTTAGGGAGATGTGTATATCAAATTTTAGTCTATCACCTATGGTAACTCCTGGGAGTTTGGTCTGACTTCTGCATTCAATTTTTGCACCATTAGAGAAGTGAATAGAGAGAGGTAGGGAGCTGAGCTTGGATGATTTGTTTGTGAAAATCATTAACTTAATCTTGTTTGGTTTTAGGCTGAGTTGATGGCTGGAGGGAGAGTTTTCAGTGTCCTGGAAAGATTTTTGCATTTTCTTTTGAAGTTCTTGAGGAGAAGGGGCTGAGCAGATAAGAGATGAATCATCTGCATACTGGATGATAGTGGCAAGTTGGGTGGTGGAATTAAGGTTGCTGGTGAATATGACAAAGAGGAGCTAAGTATGGGTCCTTGGGGTACCCCAGTAAATACTGGTAGTAGTGGAGAGATGTTGTTCTCCCATTTTGTAGCCTGTTGTTGGTTGGACAAATAGCTGTGGAACCATGTTAGGGTTGATGAATTGAGATTATAATGTGCAAGTTTACTGAGTAGTAGTTGGTGGGATATGGTGTTAAAGGCTTTTGACATATCCAGGAAAATTGCTGAGACTAACTTTCTTTTATTTTTTTTTTCAAAACAGGTTTATTGTTTTAACATATAAGAGAAATATCATAACAATTTTATACAAGTAATTAAAAATAGGTATTATTATAATATTCAACAAAACAACTAAAGTATTTACAAAGACATCCACTACAATCAGATCAATTAATTAAACTAAAATACCATGCTATTGAAATTAAAATTTTTTTAACAAATTTTGTAAATTATCCCATACAATAAAATAAGATGTTTTTCTATTTGTTCTAGTCCTAATTGTGTTTATTTCCATATGGCACACTATATTCATAACATTTTAAATTCATTGAACGAAGGAGGTGTATCTGAAATCCAATTTCTAGTTATTATTTTCCTAGCACTGCTAGAATAGACCATAACAAGGGAAGCTTAACCTTTTAACACTTTGAGGTACAGGTGTGTTGAATAATATAAGAGATTTAGAAATAATGAAATTATCTGTAAAAAGAGCCTGCAAAAATTCATTAATTGACTTCCAGTATTCTTTCAATTTTATACAGTCATAAAACATATGAGCCCAGTCAGCATTAATTTCTACATTACATCTCTTACATAGATTATCTTTATTATTTATTTTATTCATCATCAAAGGTGTATAAAAGATCTATGTAAAAATTTCCATGTATAAAGTCTCCAGACAATGGAAGATGTAGTTCTATAAGCAGATTCCAATATATATTGTTTATCTTGTTGAGTTGGTGGGTCCCCATTAATAGAAGTGAAATAATTCCAGTATGAATCTACACTGTAAAAAGTTTCTTCTCTGATAACTTTATGTATGTATGAAAGTTTACCTTTATCAGAAACTTTATGTTGTAAATTTAATATCAAGTAATCAATCAGTGTTGGAATAGATTCTTTAACAGTTATAGACATTAAATCTATTGTATTAATGAGATGTTGTCTAAAGGTCTGAACCTCTAACCAGCAAGTTTCTCTTAGATCAAATTCTTTTTTTTAAAAATCTAGATTTTTAACTTTATTATCAGATATCAACTGATACCAGTACTTTAGATCATTATCTATAGCTAAATGAGTTCCTTCAGATGTAGATGACAAAAGCATACCCTGAGTATACATTATAGGAAATACAATAAAATTCCATTCCCTATACTTAGGGTGCATGAATATAAAGTTACGATAACTAATAATAATATTTAATGGGTAACAAACCATATGTTTAGGTGTAATAGGTGAAGTACAAAATTCCTTTAGTAACCATAACATGGAGTTATTTACAATCATATTTTTATGTGTTAAGGAGATTTTCATGAAGTGTATACTAATTAGCTCCCAATAATCTTTCCATTTTGTGACATATGACTGATCTATTAATAAAGTATTAACTTTTACAATAGAAGAGATAGTATATAAATTAAAGTCTGGAAAAGAAATACCCCCTTGAGACCAGCTATTAGTATGTTTCTTTTATGCAATCCTAGGTCTATTAGGTGCCCATAAGAAATGTAACATCAGTGTGTTCAGTTTCTTGATAATTATTTTTGTAGGTGGAAGTATTATTGATTGTATTAAGTATAAAATCTTGGGGAATATTATCATTTTAATATTTGTAAGTCTATCCTCCATAGTAAAAAACATATTATTCCAGGTATTAAAAAGATTTTGTATATTAAGAAAACAGGTATTATAATTATTATATATAATAGATTTAATATCTTTAGATAGTATTATACCTAAATAAGTTATCTGACCTGAATTGGGTACATATTTAGTAAAATCACTAATGAGAATATTTTTTCGTATATATAGGTAGTATTTTAGTTTTTTCTTCATTGAATATTAAACCAGAAATACTTTTAAAATTCATCATGTTATCAAATAGAGACTGTATAGAAGAATTAGATCCTGCTGATGTAATTAGAACATCATCTGCAAAAGTTGAATTTTGGATGTTGTATTTTCATCTATTTCAAAACCCTCTATGTCAGTACTGTTTCTGATCAAATTAGCCCAAGGCTCCATTACTAAAGTGAATAATAGTGGAGAAAGTGGACATCCTTGTTTTGTACCTTTAAAAATGGGTATTTTTTGTGAAACATATGTTCCTACCTTAATATAAGCCAACGTTCCTTTGTATAAATGTTCAATTAGATTTACAAATGCATCCGAGAAGTTTGTGCACTTCATTAAGGTAAACAGATAGTCCCAATTCACTGAATCAAATGCTGAACTTATATCAAGACTAATAAGTGTTAAATCTTTCTTTTTCCTATTTGCAAAATCTATTAATGTTAAAGTTCTTCTTATATTATCAAAAGTATTTCTATTTACAATGAAGCCTGTCTGATCTATATCTATAATGTCGGGAATGATTGTCTTCAATCTATCAGCAAAGATATTCATAAACATTTTATAATCAACATTAAGTAATGAGATGGGCCGATATGAAGAACATCTAGTTGGATCTTTATTAGGTTTTAAAATTGGTGAAATAAATGTATATTGCCAAGAGGGGGGGGGGGTTATTAACTCAGTTTGGGCCAAAATAAAAACCTTATGTATTAATGAATATGTATTTTTAGAAAGGATTTTATATATCTCTGGTATAATACCATCATTACCCGGTGCTTTGTTTGATTTAAGCTTATTTATTTGTGTAATAACTTCTGTATATGAAATACCCTTGTCCAATAGTTTAATCTGTTGTTTATTAAGCTTTTATTCATATTTGTGGTTATAAACTCCTTTATTTTATCTTTAGGTTCCATGTTAATATTATTATGGTTAATTTTGTTAAAGTGATTTCTAAATTCATCTAGTATTTCTGGTATACTAGAAACATTCTTCTTTTTCCTTAGAGAAAAGATTTCTTTGATATGGTTTTGTTTATTCAACCTTTTGTTTTATTTTAAGTCTATGTAAGTATTTGGGGCTTATTGAATAAGACAAAACTTGTATATCTCTAAAGTTATTTTAACTTTATGAGTTAAAATTTCTTTGTATTTCTCATTTAGTTTATTTATTTCTTCAATAACTTTCTTGTCCATAATATTTTCTTTATTATTATGTTTATAAGAGTCTAATTTACTTTGAATATCTAACAATTCCTTATCCCAAGATTTCCTTTTATTATTATACCATCTGATACTTTGTCCATATAGATATGATTTTAAGGCATCCCAAACATAAACAATGGAGACTTCAGGAATGTTATTTATGTCTAAAAATGTTTTACTTCTGAAAGTATATATTCTTTATAGTCTTTTAGTTGAGTTAAGTATGCTGGTATCCTTTTGATCTGAACATTATGAGTATTTTTATCATGAATTCAAAACAATTGAATTATGATCAGATATAGGACATGAAATGATTTTGGAATTAATTAAATCTGTTACCATCTGGTTAGAAATAAAGACCCTATCTATTTTTGAATAAGTTTTGTATCTGTTAGAAAAAAGGTGTATGGTAATGATTTTGAATCTATCTGATTATTAATATCATTCAAATGATAAGAATTAACAAAATCCTTTAAATGTTTTGCATTAGATGTAATTCTTCTCTTTCCTATAGTGGTAGTATCACTTTCATGTAGTATACAATTAAAGTCACCAGCTAAAATAATATCTCCTATAGAGAATGATATGATCTTATCAAGATGATGTTTCACTGTATTAATACCAATTCCAGGTATCCAATATACATTAATTAAAGTGTAAGTCTTCCCATTAATTTGTATTGTAACCATACAAAACATTCCTTTGTCATCCTGATAAGACTTAATGGTTTTAGGAATGGGCATACTTTTATTCCATAAAATAGCCACTCCTCTTTTTCTGAGTGTGCTCTGAACTAACCAATACTGTATATTTGTTTGTGGCTAGTTTATCAATATCTTTTTTCAAGAGATGGGTTTCTTGTAGGAAGACTAAGTTGGCCTTATGTAAATTAATGTATCTTATTAGGCTTGCCCTTTTACATGGATTATTCAATCCATTAATGTTTAAAGAAATTCCTTTTAAAGATGTCATTTGGCATTTTTAAAACTTAAGAATCTTATGATCAAAATAACAAATAACAAGATAAGTAATGTTACATCTCCTCCTTTAGGTGTACCTTTAAATATAGCTATATTTATTGAATCTCTTATGGGATTTCTATAGGATTCAATTTTGTTTGTAGTGACAATGAATGTACAAAATATATTGTGGATGTCAAAACTATATACAAATAACAATGAACAAGTGAAAATAATGTAAGGATTAAACCTTGCATCCAGCCTGTAGTTGTAAACTCCAACTTAGAGTAGTATTTACCACTCAAGTTAACCCCCTACCCTAAGCAGCAGTACGTCAGCTACCACCTTATCAATTTAATACTAGTTATATTTAACTGAAGTTAACAGTTTTCAATTCAATTATCTAGCAAGACAAGACTACACATTTGGTAAAACAGCATCATATAAACTAAAATAAACCTTTTTTTTTTTTTTTTTTTTTTAAACTGTTCATACTACTATATACATCCATGTAATATAAAACACTTGTATTCAAATAGCATTCAAATAATCTTGATGTTAGAAATCAAGAGGAGAGAAAAATAAGTTCTAACATTCATTTAAATCAAAAACTTTGGCTAATATGATTCAGACATTACATATATTAGGATGCATCTATTTTCTGTCATGTAAATACAGTTAACAGCTTCCAAAAACCTTGAATTGCTTGTATATGAGCATTTACTCAAACTCATTATTGCCAATAGAATAAAATATTGTATTCATAGAAATTGTTATAAATCATACTTCATAGTTAAGCAGATTCTCAGAAACATTTATATATATATCTACATACACACACATACACACACACACACACACACACACACACACACACATATATATATATACATACATACACACATACACACACATATACACATATACATATATATATATATATATATATATATATATATATATATATATATACACATGTATACACACACACACACACATACACACACACACACACACACACACACACACACACACACACACACACATACACACACATACACACACACACACACACACACACACACACACACACATACATACAAACACACACACTCACAAATACACACACATACATACACACACACACACACACACACATACATATATATATATATATATATATATATATATATCTGATCTCACTGAGTTGTATCTTTACTGAGCACCATCTTACATTGCTGTCCCTTCAATAAATCTGTCTGCTTTATACAAAATAATGCACAGCAAACACATTTTAGTAACCAGATTTTACAAACATGCTATACTACTGCTTTAAAATATATCACATGACAATTTCTTCCAGTATAGAGTTATAACATTATTTATGCTTGTCAATCAGATGAATTAAATGAGTTATAGTAATGTATATGTTTGGGACATAGGTTTTTAACACATATTATTAATCTGCTATTCCTGTATCTGTGATGTGTCAGTGTGATATCTAGGTCAAAGGTAAGACCAGCTGCTTTCAGCTTCTCTGTGAGAATTCTGAGAATTGAAGCTTTTGAAGTAGCTCATGGACACTGTGCATGAGACAGCCCACATCCCAGATTGTCTCTCTTAACATTTTGGCGGGAAACTTATTAAAAACTAGTGACATTCATTTAGCAGTGTAAATGCATTTAAACATGACAAAACCTTCACAATGCATTCTACAGGTTATTACAGACTCTATGTAAGTGAAATCAAGCCCAAAATTATTAATAAGTAACAAAACTCAACATTTTGTCCCAACTCAACTCCTATGCGAATCTTATTATTTACTGTGTCTATATGATCAAAAGTATTTCTATATATTAATAAAGAAAAGAAAAAGAAAGTAGAAAGTAAAAGGGTGTAAGGCAGAAATAAAAAAATGTAAGAGAAAGCTATAAGAAGTATATACAATAGAATATTACTTACTGTTTATATTAATAGAGTTAAAAATAAAACATATTATTTACTATTATTTAGTTCTAATTATTATTAGTTAAAGCATGACAGATTATTTACAAACAAGCATAAGCAGTGTAATCAAGAAAGTATAATTAGGTAGTGTCATTCCTGTATCTGTGATTTGTCAGTGTGATATCTAGGTCAAAGGTGAGACTAGCTGCTTTCAGCTTCTCTGTGAGAATTCTGAGAGTTGAAGCTTTTGAAGTAGCTCATGGACACTGTGCATGAGACAGCCCACATCCCAGATTGTCTCTCTTAACATTTTGGCGGGAAACTTATTAAAAACTAGTGACAAACATTCATTTAGCAGTGTAAATGCATCTAAACATGACAAAACCTTAACAATGCATTCTACAGGTTATTACAGACTCTATGTAAGTGAAATCAAGCCCAAAATTATTAATAAGTAACAAAACTCAACATTTTTGTCCCAACTCAACTCCTATGCAAATCTTATTATTTACTGTGTCTATATGATCAAAAGCATTTCTATATATTACTAAAGAAAAGAAAAGAGAGTAAAAAGTAAAAGGGTGTAAGGCAGAAATAGAAAAATGTAAGAGAAAGCTATAAGAAGTATATACCATAGAATGTTACTTACTGTTTATATTAATAGAGTTAAAAATAAAACATATTATTTACTATTATTTAGTTCTAATTATTATTAGTTAAAGCATGACAGATTACAAACAAGCATAAGCAGTGTAATCAAGAAAGTATAATTAGGAATAGCATTTGAAGAACATATAAACTTTTAAAGGAAAAAAAAATGTATCAAATTACTGACCTATTTTTCCTCTTCAGAAAGAGAAACAAGTTAAATCACAGCTTGCCATTAAATCTCCAGATATTTTGACTAGTTATGAAACAAAACATTTCTTTGCACACAGAGAATAACTTTGATTAAATCTTTTCAAAATATTTGTTGCTTCTGGAAATGCAGGAACTATATTTAAAAGATTAATAATAAAATAAAATGATGAGAGAGAAAAAAAAACATAGTACAAATCATTTGTTTTTAGTCTCTTCTTCTTCTCTGAAGTCTTCCACGAAGTTTCAGTTGCCAGTCTCTTTAACGAAGGACTAGCCCATTCCATTTCTTCTATTTTTCCAAAATCTTATTTTTTGATAAACAGTAAAGCAGAGTCTAAGTCATCAAAATTTTAGGACCATCAGGAAAGAAGATTTTAAGCTTGGCAGGAAACAGAAGGTATGTTTTAAACTGTGCTTTTTAAGCTCCCTTATTAGTGGCAGAAAAACTTTTCTTTTAGCTAATACCATGGAAGAATAGTCATTGTCAAAACGCACAGTTGTTTCATTAATCTTAACAGGAGCTTTAGCCCAAGCAGATTTAAGAACCATCTCTTTATCAAAAGATGATAGAAATCTAACTATAACTGATCTAGGATAGTTTTTGTTAGAGTTAGTATTAGCAATAGATCTATGTGCTCCTTCGATACCAAAAGAGAATGCTTCTGGTAAATCTAAAGTTTTAGGGAGCCATGTTGTTAAAACAGAAGTAATATTGTTACCTTCAATATTTTCTGGCAGTCCAAAAATCCTAATGTTATTGCACCTAGATCTATTTTCCAGGTCATCCAGCTTTGTTTGTAAATGTGTATTTTGTTTCAGCAGAAACTCAATGTTGATTTCCTCTTCTTGTATTCTATTTTCCATGTCATTCACAGCTTCTTCTATGCCTGTCATCTGGATCTTCTGTTGTTGCAGGTCCATATGTAACAAGTCTATTTGTTTTGTAGTTTTTCTATGAAAGTGTCTATTTTAGTATCCATTTTATCCATCTTAGCAGTAAGTTGCTGGACTATAATTATCAGAGACTGAAGTTCTTTCTTGATGCTGGAGTCTTGAGAATTTGTCTTACTGGAACTCATTTCAGACTGATAAACTGACAGGAAAATTTCCAAAGTAATTTCTGACAGGAATATTATTAAGATTTCCTTTCTTTTTTAGATATAGTTCAAGAACTATATAAAACAAACATATTTAGAAAGAAAATTACTTCAAAAATTAATTTTTTAAGTAATTAATTCCTGTCAATGTAATGAAATTGGTGGAGCTGAAGAAATCTGCTGCTATCCTGTGTTCATCCTTGGCCACGCTCTTTCTTTCATTTTTGAGGTGATGAATAATATCAGTAAAGGTTAGTAATGCTGTGTTTGTACTATGTTTAGGTCTGAAACTGTGCTGAGAGCTGGATAATAGATTGTTAGTGGTGAGGTGATTCATCAGTTGTTGGTGTATACATTTTTCTAAGATTTTGGCTATGGGAGAGAGGATGGCAAGGGGTCGGTAATTTCAAACATCTCTAGAGGGGCCACCCTTGTGGAGGGGTATGATGTGAGAGATTTTCCAGAGGTGAGGCACATACTGTTCAGAAATAGAGAGGTTGATTAAGATGGCTATGTGGTAAACAATGGATGGAGCAGCTGCTTTTAGAAATCCGTTAGGTAGCTGATTGGTAGCAAGGCAGGAGGGCTTTACTTAGGAGTTTTTTATGTAGGCAGTTTGAATAGGTTTAAAGGAGAAACAGTTTGTGTTGTCAATGGTAGGGGAGGGGATTGTGAGTGTTAGGTTTTGTTTGCTATCTAGGAGGGAGGTGACAGAGTTCATAAAGTGGGAGTTGAACTGTGAGGCTACGGGTTTAGAGGTATTAGTTGTGGAGGGAGAAGGGGTGAAGGTTTTGCCAGAGTTTAGGAGGTGTTGCTATTTTGCCAGAACCTTTGTGGGTTGTGGATGTGCTTTTGTTGGCAGGTGAGAAAGTATTTTTTTTTTTTATCATTGATGACTTTTTTTCTTAGTTTGGTTCCTTAATTACTAATATAAGGTGAAATCATTTTTGTCTTTGGTGGTATGGCATACTGTCCAGGCTCTATCCTATGTTTAATTAGAAGTTTAGTATCATTTGACAGTCATGGTAATTGTTTGGCTTCGTGGTGTATTTTCCTGGTAGGGGCAAGCTTATTTAATATGTCAAGGACATTGCTGTTGAATTATTCCACTGCAAGGTCTAGCTGTAGGTTTCTTAATGAAGACCAATCACAATGTTGAAGAAATAAATTAAAAGGATAAGGGGAGATGATTTTCTTGCTACAGGTGTATTTAAAGGAAATGCAGGTCTGGGTTTGAATTATTTTCCTGACTAGAAATGTAGGGGTATGGTCACTTAAAGTGACTGGTAGACAGCCAGCTTGGTACCCCAGGTTTGGAATGTTGGTTAATATCCAGTCAAGTAATGACTGTCTTTTGGTACGCTATTCAGTGTGAGTGGGACAGCTTATAGTTTGGGTGAAACTGTATAGGTAAATAAAATTGGAAGGGCTGTTAGAGGAACAGGAGAGCCAGTTAAGGTTGAAGTTACCTAGGATGATAGTTTCCTGCCTAAAAGAGGCAGTGGACCAAGGCAGGAGGGATTCTATGCTGGGAAGGTTGTTACCTAGGGCCAGGTAGATGGCTATGGTAATAATGGATTTGTGAGCATTAATATGTAGGTATGCAATTTGTATTTTAGCATTGGGGATGTCTGGGGAAGTACGAGTTCATTTTTCTATTTTAAGAGCATCTTAGAGTATCTTTAAACATAGACTGACATTGCAAATGTTTTGATTAACTTTAAACTTTATACTAGAAAACTGAATCTCAGTTTATATTTCAAAAACAGTAATATCGGCTTGGACAAGAATTTGGTAGCCAAACGTAAAGGCACATTCATCCCCCCAGTCACCCACTTATGTCGTCCTTTGAGAAATTATATGCACAACAATTTACAAAAATGGTCAAAGAGACCAAATATAACACTAACAATCTCACAAGAGATGAAGCTATTATTCTGAATGAATTGGCAGGAAACAAGCTGTATCGTGTAATGAAACCAGACATAGAGTACAGTTCCAAAATGTTTGAAATATTGAAAGACACCACAACTTATAGCAGGACTTCAAGAAATTAATAGAGCTTATGCCTGGATTGATGTTTTTTTTTATTTGATGCTCTATTTCAAAATGAAGTAGAAATTGTGGAAATAAAATATTTAAAAGTTGAGAAACCAAGAACACCAGTAATCTTTGGAATACCAAAGATTCATAAAAATTGTACCCCCCCCCCCCCCTTAGGCCGATAGTAGCAATCTGAGGTTCTAAAACTGAACCAATAGCAGCATATATAGATAAATGGACAAGTTTAGTGGTAAGTGAGGCACAACATATACTCAAAGACTCATGACACTGTTTGGAATTATAAAGACAAATAAATACAGAGAACTTGGATTTTTGTTTCCTAACTGTGGGCGTGGTCAACTTGTTCTCAGTAATCCCCCACAATGAAGGGTTAGATTTCTTCAGGGAAAGTTTGATGGATAGCAAATCAATAGAGCAATCCAAGGTCAATTTATTAGTTGGACTTATGGAAGTGGTCTTGACTAACAACTTTATGATTTTTGAAGGTGAATTCTATCATCAGGAAGCAGGAGTGGCTATGGGGGCCAAATGTGCCCCTAGCTTTGCAAATCTGGTTCTCCTAGAATGGGAGAGAAAATATGTTTTTTCCTCTGGCTTTATGGGCAATGTATTGTTGTATGTGAGATTTCTGGATGACATACTAGTTTTATGGTGAGGAGAGGAACATGTGATGAACGACTTCGTAAACTACATCACTGGCACAACCACTTTCCTTGAGTTCACATACAAATGGCACTGTGATAAGATAGAATTTTTAGATATTAAGTTGACTAAGGAGATTGCTGGGGGTACCTTGGCCAGTAGCATCCACAGAAATGAAACATATTCCAATATGTTACTGCACTACAACAGTTGCCACCCCTTCCATCAGAGGAAGTGTATAATAAAAGGCCAAATGGTCAGGTTATCTAGGCTCATTAGTAGTGATGAAACATTTAAAAAAGAGATGTATACATTAATTGCAGTGTTCCTAAATAGAGGCTACCCCTTAAGTCTTCTGCTGAAAGTGAAGAGAGAAGTTATGCTTAAAGAAATACTACATTTAAGCCTATTTTGAAAGCAGGTATAAATATTAATAGAACCAACATGACCAAGCTAGACACCAATGTTCTGGTATTAGAATACAATACAGAAATAACAAACTTGGTATCAAGTGTTAATAATATATGGGAAACTCATTTTGACAAAGAAATGAAGGAAAAGATGGGGCATAAACCTAAGATTGTGTACAGTAGAGGGCGTAATATAAAGAATATTCTTGAAAGTGTCAACAGAAAACAAGGCAAGCACAGGTCATTGATGTACAAATGTGGTGCTTGCAAGATCTGTAAAAATATAAATGATGGTACGAATGTCTTTATAGGAAGTTTTGAACATACTATAGGATGCCCGGGCAGGTGCAACTGCAATACCACTATGGTGGTTTATTTAGCTACATGCTTATCATGACCTGGTTTCTACGTAGGTAAGACCAAAAGAAGGCTACGGGATCGCATTACTGAGCACCTTCGAGACATTAAAAATAAAAAAAATGAACAATGCTTTATATGTTCCCACTCTGGAATCTCCCAACTATAAGAGATTTTTATTCTTTGTCATTGACAGAGTACAGCATGACTCTAGGGGTGGGGATGATGAATTAGAATTAGAAGCCAGAGAAACTAAATGGCAACTGAGACTAAATGCTTGCTGCAAGCCAGGTTTAAATGATTATTGTTCAATAGCTCCCCTTTTGAAGCAAAGGATAGTAGAGGTTTAATTTTAAGTGTACTGTGAAAACACTTATCTGACTGCAACAAACAGATCAACTATGTTTTGAACTTTTAAGTTTATTTTTTAAGTATGTTTTATATTATTATTATTATGTTCATTATTAGTACTATTCACTAATATTTTTATCTTGAATGTACTTATCACTGTGGTTTACAGCATGTTATTGTGTATATTACATATTCAAGGGAAGTATGCCTTTAACTTTAGTCAGGGTAATTTCATTGATGCAAGCAAAATCATGAATAGTTGCTTAAGTAATTAGAGTATATAAAGGAAGTTGCATCATAATTGAGTAACTCTGATGAAGCCAATTCATGTTTCTTGGCGAAAGCGCTTAGTTGGTTTTACTTTGACAGTGTTTAATGTAAAATAAACTAGTGTTTCACGCACATACTGCCTTGGTGGCTCGCTTTTTTATTTTTATTACTGTTTTTGAGTGTGTTTAGTAGTTGTGCACCTTGTTATTACCCGAATATCCTTTTCGGTTCACTAAGTGCCCCTTTGCCCCCTTCCCTCCCACAGTCTTCAGCATCTTCTGGCACCCCTGGTTATACATACTTAAGATACAAAGGCTAAAAACTTCATGGGTATGTATGGCTAGGCTTCTAAAGTGCCTCACTGATCAACAGTTTTAGCAAGTACCTCTGAACCTATCAACATTCAGATATATATCCCCCAGTTTTGTCCATAGGAGAAATGGACATTAAATGCTGATCAAGGTAACACTATTATCTGTGACATACCACTGACTACCATTCCTTCATTTTCTAAACAATGGCCAACATTTTTCTGTACTTTACTCCTTGTCAGGGCCTGGCATGCTAGGATTATAAACAGTTCATCTTCTAATCCAACCTCAACACTCCATAATAAAAAACAAGTATTCAGACAGATTTCGTACCCTCATCTTCCTAAAACCAAAACAAATCCAGCTAAGCAGGTTTCTACAAGCTAAATTAAGGAAGTGGCAACAAACAAGACATGTTGCCACTGGTCTTCACTCTTAGGTTTATATGTTCATATGAGGTTACTAGGCTAATAGCCCTAGTGCCTTTACAAGTCTAGCTGTGTAAAAATCTGTGTACCCAAATTGTCCATAGTTAGATGGTCATTGTTAGTAGAGTGATTCTATGATCAGCATGGACTACCTCTGTCCATAAGGGACATAGGCGCCACTCCCAGGATGAATTTACGGTCACCCATCCAATTATCAAGGTTGCGCTTAAATAGGGTCATTGAGAAGCTCTGCTTCATGTGAAGTGGGAGCTTATTCCAGAGGAGTGGCAATCTGTGGTTGAAAAATCTGTCTCTCCAATATATTTTGTTAATGTCACAGGCTAGGTAGAGATCCCTGGAGCGAGTGACTCTTGTCCCATTTGATTTGTGGATGTGCAGCATTTCCACCAAGGCAGAGTCTCACACTGCTCTGTAGGCCAGGCACAGGTCACCTCTCATCAGCCTGTATATCTTACAAGACAGTTGTAGCATATTAAGTATTTAGCTTGCCACAGTGAGCCAATATATCATGGTATATTATGTGGAAACCATTTCTTCTGGATGGCAGTCTGATGAAATACCTTGTAGAAACTAAAACATGCAAATCATACAAAGAATCAGAGATAAGAAATATTGCTGAAGACATAAGAAAAATATAATTCCCAGCAGAAATAAGTTTCTAGCTGCAACCACAAAGAATTTTGTCTCTAAAAAGCAACTTTGCTGAAATCTTAACATTTGAATCCAAATGTCTGCTGTATTCCTCACTATAAGCAAAATACACGAGAAGCCTAAAAAGGTACAATGTGATAGATTCTTACATGTTGTTGGAGAAGAAGCCTTGAAGACACTTAAGTTTTTCTCTACCTTTATTAAAAGCAGAAAGATAAAACAACATCAATTGCAGGGAAGTCACTGTGAGCCCAGAAACAGATTGCTTTTTATTTACCACTTATAAGAGCACAAGAAGGTATAGAATCTATAGATACTTATGTTATTGAACTAAAGAAATGAGTAAAAGACTGTTATAGAAAGAGTGCATAGAATGATCACAAGGTGGCCAACATTAATGTACTCTGACATTTTATATTCCATTGCTTGGATGATCAGTGCTCATGAGAAGATCTTTACAATGATCAGAACTAAGAATTCAGGATGGGTGATAGTAGACAACCAGGTTAAGTCACCCCAGATTATATTGCCTCTCAACACAGAAAAATAAAGTTGCTACTATCCTATCTGCGTAGATTTCATGACCTAGCTTTTAAAGTTAATTTACATTTCCTATCTGCATTATCAGTAAGTAAGGGAAATACACAAGCTCTTAGCTATAGCCTTCAGAAAGCTGAAAACTATCTACAAGCAAAAAACTATCTACAAGCAATCCAAGTTACACCACAAGCATCATATGTAGCAGTCACATAACACAACCTGCACAGTGCACCAAGTAAGAAAAGGGACAGAGCAGCCACCAATTCTCCCAGGAAACAACCCCATCAGTCAAAAAAAGGGAAGAAAGGTAGAGCAAGCACAGCACATGGACATTTCTCATCCCAATCTGAAGTAACATGTGCTCAAGTTATGAAAGGAAATGTAGATGAACTGGAATTGGGGAACCCCATTATCCTGTGAAGAGATGCAGGTAGTGCTGATGATGACTCATTTTCATTCCAGAAATTTCAATGGAGGAACTCAATATAATTAAAAGATCATGGGTGTATCAGGCAGAAGAAGTTGATGTAATGAATACTTCTTCAAAGGAGGTTGGCATAATGGTTAAGGTATTCATCTTACAGACACAAAGTGCAGGGGCCATCGGGTAATTGGCTAGGATTAAAATGCCCCAGTAGGGCAGTTAGCCTAGTTCTGACCTACGAACCTATGACTGCTGATGCTCCACTATAAAAAAATGTATGGCCCCTATTATACCTTGGTGTCATTGTGAGTCCATATATTGTTTTGTGGGACTCATTCACTTTTAATCTAGGGACAGTTCTGGATAATCTTATCTACACCAGGACTGTAGCTAATGGTGGTAACATGCCCTTTTAACTCATTCTGTGCTATAAGATAATTGACAGTTTACCTATACTACTGTTAGATAAGTTTATGAAGTTTAATGTGTTAAATAATTGGGTCTATATTAGAACACCGAACATTCAAAATGTCAAGTATTCTAATATTGAACCCTTCCAATCGAAAATACCAAACATCGAACGTTCAGAACAGCAAATGTTTTCCTAGGGAAAAAATTTGCTGTTCCAAAACACATACACACAACACAAGCACACCAAACAAACAGCAATCCACACACACACACACACACACACACACACACACACACACACACACACACACACACACACACACACACACACACACACACAGACACACACCTAAAATCTTACACCTAACCCTACACTAAACTATACACATGCCACTAACTATCCATTTACCTTAACCCAAACCCTAACCCTAAGGTCCGTCACTATTGCACACTCACCTCACCTGCGCCCTAACCCTAACTCACCTAACCCGCCCTAACCCTCATGTCCACACAATCGCACACATACCTAACCCGCACTCAATCACACACTTACCTGAACCCGACCCATAACTTTCCAAAAGAGCGCTGAAAATACCGAAGCAACAGAATTCGGTGTTCTGCTTCTTCGATATTTTCAGCGTTTGCTGAAAATGGGTTGATATTAGAACACTCAACATTTTAAATGTTCGGTGTTCTAATATAGACCCAAATAATTTAGTAAGGAGGGGTTTGATGCATGGGCAGAGTATGTAATGTGCTATTCTTCTGGTTCCTGCCTAACTAGTGGCTGTTAGTGACAGAGTTCTTTTAAACTATATTCATTGACGCACATTTTATATTTTTTGATTGAAACACTGGTTAATTTATATTTTCTATGTTCAAAAAACTTACTTTACTTATTTATTTTATTTGACATTTGACATTTGTTAAGCGGGTTAGTCTAACTGGAACAGAGCCCTTTTTCAGTGGAGACCCGGGGAGAAAAGCTCCATGGTAAATACATTCAAATTGAGTTGAAATCTAATAATACAAAATCACATAGACATAAACAATAACAAGATTAACATACATAGCAAATAGAATATACATTTCAGCATAAGGAGGTACAGAGGAGAGAACAAGAAATAATACTGATAGACATTTAGCTATTGAAAAGTTATAAACCAGCACATATTAGACTGGCTGTGAATAGGAGAAGAGATGGTAAAGTAAGAAAATAATTTTAGGATAGAAGCAGAGAGGAAGGATGGGTAGCAGTGTTGCAATAAAGAGAGATTAGGAGAAAGGTAGAGTTTCACAGAAGTAGTAGCAAGATGAGAGAATAGAATACCTTGGAGAGATGGGTCAGTCAAGGGGGAGATAGACAAAGTTTATTTTCCTTTTATATATATATATATATATATATATATATATATATATATATATATATCATCATCTTCTTTCGGCTGTTCCCTTCCCGTTAGGGGTCACCACAGCAGATCATCTGTTTCTATTTCTTCCTGTCCTCTGCATCTTGCTCTGTCACACCAACCATCTGCATGTCCTCTCTCACCACATCCATAAACCTCATCTTAGGCCTTCTTCTTTTCCTGTTACCTGGTAGCTTCATCCTTAGCATCTTTTTCCCAATATATTCAGCATCCCTCCTCAGCACATGTCCAAACCAACATAATCTTGCCTCTCTGGCTTTGTCTCCAAACCTTCCAACCTGGGCTGACCCTCTAATATACTTATTCCTAATCCTCTCCACCCTCATCACACCCAGTGCAAATTGTAACATCTTTAACTCTGCCACATCCAGCTCTGACTCCTGCCTTTTTGTCAATGCCACTGTCTCCAACCCATATAACATAGCTGGTCTCACTACCCTCTTGTAGACCTTCCCTTTCACTCTTACTGGTACTTGTCTGTCACAAATCACTCCTGACACTCTTCTCCACCCACTCCATCCTGCCTGTACTCTCTTCTTCACCTCTCTTCCACACTCACCATTACTCTGAACTACTGATCCCAAGTATTTAATCTCATCCACCTTTGCCACCTCTACTCCTTGCATCCTCACCATTCCTCTATCCTCCCTCTCATTCACACACATATATTCTGTCTTAGTCCTGCTGACCTTCATTCCTCTTCTCTCTAGAGCATATCTCCACCTCTCCAGGGTCTCCTCCACCTGTTCCCCACTCTCACTACAGATCACAATGTCATCTACAAACATCATAGTCCACGGGGACTTCTGTCTGATCTTGTCTGTCAGCCGGTCCATCACCATTGCAAATAAGAAAGGGCTCAGAGTTGATCCTTGATGTAATCCCACTTCCATCTTAAACGCATCCATCACTCCCATCACAGACCTCACCACTGTCACACTACCCTCGTACATATCCTGTACCACTCTTACATACTTCTATGACACTCCCGACTTCCTCATACAATACCACAACTCCTCTCTAGGCACCCTGTCATATGCTTTCTCTAAGTCTATAAGAACACAATGCAACTCCTTCTGACCTTCTCTGTAATTCTCCATCAACACTCTCAGAGCTAACATTGCATCTGTAGTGCTCTTTCCCATCATGAAACCATACTGCTGATCACTAATCATCACGTCCCTTCTTAACCTAGCTTCCACTATTCTTTCCCATAACTTCATGCTGTGACTGATCAATTTAATCCCTCTGTAGTTACTACAGCTCTGCACATCACCCTTATTCTTAAAAATCGGTACCAAAACACCTTTTCTCCATTCCTCAGGCATTCTCTCACTTTCCAAGATTTCATTAAACAATCTGATTAGAAACTCCACTGCCATTTCACCTAAACACCTCCATGCTTCCACAGGTATGTCATCTGGGCCAACAGCCTTTCCATTCTTCATCCTCTTCATAGCTATCCTTACTTCCTCCTTGCTAATCCATTGCACTTCATGATTCACTATCCCCACATCATCCAACCATCTCTCCCTCTCATTCTCTTCATTCATCAGCCCTTCAAAGTACTCTTTCCATCTGTTCAGCACACTCTCCTCACTTGTAAGTATGTTTCCCTCATTATGCCTTCATCACCCTTACCTGCTGCACATCTTTCCCAGCTCGGTCCCTCTGTCTAGCCAATCGGTACAGGTCCTTTTCTCCCTCCTTAGTGTCCAACCTTTCATACAACTCTTCGTATGCCTTATCCTTAGCCTTCGCCACCTCTCTCTTTGCCATGCACCTCATCTCCTTATACTCTGGTCTACTTTCTTCATCTCTTTGAAAATCCCACTTCTTCTTTGCCAACCTCTTTCTCTGTATACTCTCCTGTACTTCCTCATTCCACCACCATGTCTCCTTGTCATCCTTCCTCTGTCCAGATGTCATACCAAGCACCTTTATATACATATAACAACCGATAAACTTAGCAAACTAAATATAAACCCCTTTGTTGTAAGATGGGTTGCCAACTGGCTCACAAACGATCACACACTATCAACAACTGCTGCGTCTTTGGAATAGGCTGCCAATTCATGTGAAGCAGTGCACCTCTATGACACTGTTCAAGAGGATCCTGGATGAGTGGATGGGGCACCATAAATTCTTACCGGGGATAGCTCCCACGACCCTCCTGGATATGGGCAATCATTGCCTAATACAATCCTGTTTTTTGACTAGAGTATCACTGGTATTACATTGTCATGAAACAGCTAGCCTTGAAATGACCTCTGGGTTGATAGTCTACTAACCTCATATGATCATATATGGTTTGGTTCTGCCCATCACTTAAAAGAACATGGGCAAAAGTGTTACATTGTGGAGCATGCACATTAAAAATTCAATTGCCTTCCACTCATGAATTTTGGTTAACCAACTAAACATAATCAACTTTCTTGTACAGAGTTCTTTTGGTTAAGGACTGTGGTTTCCATACTCTTAATTTGTTTATTTTTCAGCTGGAAATCTAGAGAGGTGTATAACAACTCACCATTTAATCAGTTGCATTGGGAACTTTCTAGACTGAGAACCCATCAATCAATATGGTGAAATGGTCTGAATTATGGAGCATTTTTACATTTAAATTAGAGTAATTGTTATGTTAGAACTGTGCTCTCCTTGGAATATGTCTGCAAATTTTACTAATTTAGTTTAACTATTTCAGTTAAGAAGTTTTTTTCACTGAAGTAAATATTAACTAAATCTGACTTTTATATTTATACAGTAACTCAAAGTATTGCTTTTTGAATGTTGAATTAATAATTGTACACTACTCTTACTGGCAAATAAAGTTCTTTTTTTTAAAACAAAAGTTGTGCAGTTATGCAGAGCAAGAGATTGTAGGACTTGTGGTCAAGTCAGCTATTTTGAGATATACAAATCTAGAAAGGAAGGACAGAAATCTGTTTTGTGACTGAGGTAAACAAACCCAATGGCTGTTAAACTGTGGTCTTTAAAAATATCCAAACAGGCTCATGTAAGACAGAAAACAAAATGCAAATGCAATTGATGTGCATGTTGAGGCTGTGTACGTACCTTCTTTAGTGGCCTCAGAATGTTATCAGTTGTACCAATGCAAAAGTCAATAGACTGTAAAGGAATGTATAAATGGTAAACTTGGAATCAAAACACCAAAGCGAGCAGGAAATACGTGACATAAGACAGTTTAATGTTGTTAGTGCTTTCAGAAATAGACTGTGCTTTTCCTTCTTCAGACATAAAACACTCACATTCAAATGTTTTTAAAAGAACAAATCTAGTGTTAATTAATTAATTAGCTGAAGTGAAAAATCAAGATTTAAAGTGAAATACTCTATTACTTGGCCACTTCTAAATAGTTGCAACCAAAAACAGTTGCATAAAATCCAGCTAAACAACCCTTAGTTTACAGAAATTCATAACAGCCTACATACGTACATTTTAAATACAAATCTAAAATAACAATTAATTTATAATTAATAAAATTGTTGCTAAAAAATCTAAAATGCATGTTCAACAAGACACAATGTGTGTGTACCAATACTAAAGGGAAACTATCAGTAAGAATAATTTAACTTTTCTAAATTCATCTTTTAAAGACAAAAGCTTTAAAAACATTTAATCGAAACTGTTTCATTCAACCCTGGGGGCAAATATGCTGCAGTGGAAATTTGCCATCTTAATTCTTCAATTTCCAAATTGATTTGCCAAGGGCCACCTCTCACATCTACGCTTATGTGCTTTAATACTGAAAACTTAAAGGAGTGGTCTGGGAAATCATCAATATGCCTAGCCAATGCATTAGTTGTATCCCTCTTACTTATAGCATACAGATGTTCATAAATACGTTGCCTTAGTTTCCTTTCGGTCTTACCGATATAGAAAGCTTTACAAACTTGGCAGCAAGCGCAATACACCACTCCTTTTGTGTCACATGAGAATTTACCCTGGGTTTTATCCCATAATAATAATAAAAACAAGGGTATGTTTAAGTGTGGAAGGTGTCACCAATGTAAGCACTTAAACTTGAATCATCAATTTAAAATTAGGGACAGGTTTTATAAAACCCAGGGTAAATTCTATTTTCAGCGTTTGGGTCGATATTACAACACTTGATGATTTCCCAGACCACTCCTTTAAGTTTTCAGTATTAAAGCACATAAGCGTAGATGTGAGAGGTGGCCCTCGGCAAATCAATTTGGAAATTGAAGAATTAAGATGGCAAATTTCCACTGCAGCATATTTGCCCCCAGGGTTGAATGAAACAGTTTCGATTAAATGTTTTTTAAAGCTTTTGTCTTTAAAAAGATGAATTTAGAAAAGTTAAATTATTCTTACTGATAGTTTCCCTTTAGTATTTGTACACACACATTGTGTCTTGTTGAACATGCATTTTAGATTTTTTAGCAACAATTTTATTAATTATAAATTAATTGTTATTTTAGATTTGTATTTAAAATGTACGTATGTAGGCTGTTATGAATTTCTGTAAATTAAGGGTTGTTTAGCTGGATTTTATGCAACTGTTTTTGGTTGCAACTATTTAGAAGTGGCCAAGTAATAGAGTATTTCACTTTAAATCTTGATTTTTCACTTCAGCTAATTAATTAATTAACACTAGATTTGTTCTTTTAAAAACATTTGAATGTGAGTGTTTTATGTCTGAAGAAGGAAAAGCACAGTCTATTTCCGAAAGTGCTAACAACATTAAACTGTCTTTTGTCACGTATTTCCTGCTCGCTTTGGTGTTTTGATTCCAAGTTTGTCTTTTTGCTTTTAATGTATAAATGGTATATTAATCACATTTTCAGTAGATACCTGGGGTCAGTGTAACATCATTATGCAACATCCATTCAGACAACTGGGTTTGAGAAATTCCTTTTCTGAGTTCAACAACTCATCACTGACATTTTAAAATGAAACCACTCGGTCAGGTTAAGCTGCGCTGTGTGTGTAAACCTAAGAGCACAATTTATTTCAAGTTGTGTCAGTTCAGCAGCCTATCATACTTTTTAGAACCTTTATTAACTTCACCCATTTTGAACAATGACATGGGTAAGCATACAGTTACAAGAAAGAAAACATACCAACATTTTATTAGCTTCATGCATTACACATTTCCTTTTCAACAATTATTATTCATTCCAACATTATGTAAATTGCTCAAGTCCATCTCTCTCTTATATTTCACATCTCCTGAATATTATTCTGCATGTATTATTCTCAAAAATTCCATTTATTTTTTCTGTTAATTTGTTCCTTCCATTTTCTAAACATCACACTCCAAGTCGTTTATCTATATTATTCAATATTTCAGTTACAGCTGGTTTAAATTTTGATTTCCATTTGCTCTTTTGGCAGCCAATAACAATAACCTTAGCAAGGCCTTACTATGTCTAGACAACTCCGATGTACTATTCCAGCTCAAAATCATTTCTTGGTTACAGTCATCTGCTCACAAAAATGCTTCTGACAAAGTACTCTGTAGGTAATTTTCTAAATTTGATATCTTGTTGCATTACTCTTAACAAAACACACTTTTTATTTCTCATCTTCTGTTTTTGTAGTTAATATCTAATGTGTTTTGATGTATACACTATATATATGCTTAATTTGTACCTGTTCTTACTATGTTTGCATGTGGAGCTTTTCTCCCTGGGCCTCTGCTGAAAATGGACATTGATCCAGTTGGACTAGCCCGGTCAACAAATGTAAAATAAAATAAAATAAACAAATAAATAAATAAATTTCCTCTCCTCTCTGACTATTTCTGTGTTAACCAGAAATGTCCTTGTATATACAACTGATGTTATTTTTGATATTTGCTGTTATTTTATCTGTGTGTCATGGAGCTTATCTCTCCAGGCCTGTACTGAAAATGGACATATATCCAGTTACACTAACCCAGTCAACAAATGTAAAATAAAATAATAATAAATTTCCTGCAAAATGTTTTCCAATTTTTTCTTGCTTTCCCATCACACCTTCAGCAATTACTATCTACCTGAGGAAAACTTCTCGGAAGGGTTCCTACTGTACAACATCTGCAAATGATTACATGCAAAACATTGAACATGTGGGAGAAACAGACAAATGTAGGTTTTGTAAAACAGAATTGGAAACAGTTGCACACCTCATTGCTGGTAGTGATATATACTAATGGCTGAAGGACTGTATACTGAAAGGCATAATAATGTGGCAAGACTGTTGCACTGGGGATTGTGCAAACATTATGGTACTGAAGTGGCTGAAAAACACTGGAAGCATGAGCCACAAAGCATCACAGAAAGTTATGAAGTCTACATTACATGGGATCACCCATTACCAACAGTTCAAAAGATATATGCGAGAAAATCAGATATAGTGGTCCATGAAAAGAAGACAAACGTATTGATAATTGAAATCACTATACCCAGTGACTACAGTGTTTTGTGTACAGATAGACACAAAGTCATAAAATATCAAGAATTGCAGGCAGAATAGAGAGCAATGTGGAAGAAAGATACCCAGACAATTCTAATAGTAGTAGGAGCAACCGATCTTATAAAAAAGGATCTACAATGAATCATATTTAGATATGTTACCAATACATGTAACTCCATACGAATTGCAGAAGGAGTCATTACTGGGCACATTGCGGGTGCTGCAAAGAGCACTTCTGGCTGACATTAAAGACTGAAACAATACTAATTTCATGAACTGGAATTGTACTTTGACTAAGGAATGGGGTCCATTCCCATCACGGTTTTAGAAACCCAAAAGACTTGGAAAATTAAAAAAAAAAAGGCAAAACTCCTAAACCTTGTGGACTTTGTTGCACACTTGGGAGCGGTACATTTGTCCTCCCCATGCTTATCTGCACATTGCCTTTCCATTCTCTCTGTCTCCCAACCTTTTCTAACCTCTTTTGATTGATTCTTATTCTTATTATGCAATATTTTATGTGCCTACTAATTATACCTTTTTTAACAGCAGCTTCTGTTCTAGACTCAAAAATAAAAACTCAACCAGAGCTGGTCTTTCACTTATCACTCCATTACCCCTTTCTCATACTCTGTTATCTATCGCCGGTAGAGAAGATGAGAAAATGGTCTCTAATCTGCAGTTAAAACCTCTGATTGGCCTCATCCCATTCTATTACCTTTCTATGCATAATTATTTGCTCCCAATGTGTTGGATCCTTTGCCAATTGTCACAATATATTCCAGAGCCATATTGTCTATTTTCTATACCACTATTTGTAGTCATCCCTGTTGGTATAAATCTCCTTTTTCCATTCTCATGTTGTTAGTTCTTAGAATACTTTCTGTTGCTTTACAGGTATAATATTCTGCATTGTTGCTGTTATTCTCCTTAAATGCATGCATCTAAAATCTTACACTCTGATATTTTTTGATGTCCCCCCATTTCCCATCATCCCTTTCCACTTGGATTTGTAACTTTCTGCATAAGAGAAAACTGTGTAGCTCTAAGGTGTCCATTCATGTCAGATGCTCTTAAAGCACCGTGTCCTGTGTGGAGACACAACTTATCCCACATAACTCTCGCCCTCTTCCCCTCCCAATTAAATTCCACCAACTCATTATAATGTTCAAAAACGTCTGTGCTTTACAAAACTATGCCTAATCTGGTAACCTGTACATAAATCTAAGGGAACCAGGAATATTTTCACTGCTTATATCTTACTATCTATTTCCATAACCAAAAGCTTCCATCTTCTCAATTTTTGTAATCTCTTGTTGTAGTCCCTTCTGACATTTTCTTAGATGCCACAATAGAATCCTTGTTGATCTATGCACATAAATGCTTTATCTTATTATGTACCCATAGGTATATGTATTATTGAATCCATTAATGTGTGGGTCTAATGTTTACAGCTATAGCCTTTGTTTTATCTTCATTTATTTTATATCCTAACAAAAACCTGAAACTGTCTAAGAATGTTCCACAACACACTGAAATGTCATTTTCTGGATTTATCAAGACCAAAACACATCTGTGCATAAAGTTAATGTTTATTGATTACCATTCCAATTATATTCTTGAATTTCTAATTCCCTTATGTTCTTTGCTAATGGCTATAAGTATAAATCAAACAAACTGCAAAGAGGGCAACCCTGCCTGGTTCCAGTGTTCAAATCTAGTTAAGATAGGAACACTCCCACCTAATTCTTGCTTTTGAGCCTTCATATGGGCACCAGTCCATCATATTAAGAAGGCTTGTGTGTGAATCACTGGGTGTAAGTCAGAAAATCCATAGTGTGCAGATACAGAGGGGGGCAGTGCAGTTAGAGACAGCGATCAGCATAGTCAAGGAGTTCATGATTTGAACATTTTTAGAATCTGATTCCCATGCTTGCAGTGGTTATGATTTCACCTTCAGGCAGTTTAGAGGGTAAAGGCTCAGAAGCAGAATGCAGTGTGCAGTGATGCAGGATTGGAAAGCACTGTCATAAATGTAATACTGTCATAAATGTAACAATGGACACTGGAAAACACAATGTTGATAGCTATATCTGAAGGTAAGTTATCAGAATTTCTTAACAATATAGTATTTATTCTGAACTTAAATAAGAAAGGCACCCATCAAGATTGTCCCTTTATTTGTGTATTTTATATACTGAACCATTACTTATTCATTTAAGGTTACTTTCTTCAGTTTGTTTTCCTAAACTTAATGGTATCTCAGAACTTTTTACATGTTTTGCTAATGATCTCTAATAATATCCCCCAAATACTTTCAGCTATTTTAAAATCTTTCTTATTCAAACTGCAGTCTAAAGGACCACAGAACCATTTTACTTCTACCCTGTGTTGAATATTGCTATATTATACGACGACCCCCCATTAATATTCCAAAACGTGCACGCTAATTGGTCAGCATGCCCGTTGTAAATCAGACTTCTACTAATGGAAAAAGGTCCGGTCGCCCAGACTTTTTCCATTAGTATAAGTCTTTTTTTTGTGTGTTGGACAGCAACAGAGAATGGAAGAGCTCCGTTGCTGTTATCTTGCTATGTTAAACGAGTTTAACATAGCGAGATATCTTAAAAAAAGCAACGGAGATCTTCCTTTCTCCATTGCTTTTTTTAAAGCTGTCTCACTATGTTAACTAACATAGCGAGACAGCTTTAAAAAGCTTCACCCTCTTTTCCAAACCACACCAACCGTGGGTAAATCCAGCATTACTCACACCCAGGCATGGGTTATTGCTTAATTAACACATTTTATATTTCAAATATAAAAAATCTCTAGGAATCTAACATGTTATGTTTTCTCAATATAACTCACACTGTAACCAAAATGACATTATTAAAGGCTGGAATGCAATACAGAAAGACTTTTTAACTTTTCTCCAAGTTTTCTCTCATTAAACTGAAAGTTTTGCCTTGAGTGGACATTTTTTCTCAAATTATTCATGTCACCTCATTCCATTTTTTCAGACATTACATAACACTGTCTTAGACAGTCATAGGCTTGTAGGTAAGTAATAGGCTAGCTGCCCTTGTGGACCATTTTAATCCTAGTCAGTTTCCCTTAGTGAGACTCAAACCCTGTACCTCTTGTCTGTGAGTAACATCTTAACCATAATGCTAACCCCGCAACCCTACATTTATATGCTTATTTAATTCACTTAGAAAATCTTATTACAGAACACCCTCATATCTAAGTCTTCCAAATTATATAATTATATCGCATCATATTTTTAAAGACAGAGAACTCACCATCGTTAATGGCCTGGAATACGACATGGTATTTTTATTTTTTTAATTTTGTGCCATAACTCTCTTTCATTACTATTTTTAATACTTAATACATTGACTAAACTCTGGATGCATAAATTATTAATTACTCCCAGAACTTCTTAAAGCAACTTTGTATAAAACATCTTATTTTGTACAACCTTAACTTAAAGTTCTAATATTTTGGTAGGAGGTAAGGCAATAATGTTCTGTTACTCAAAGTCTTTTTCTACAGCTGACTTTTTTTGTCAAGACATTTTTATCTGTATCTGAAACGTGAATATTATCATCTACTTGCAGGATACATAGCAAACATTAATATTATTGAACCATATTAAAGATAATATCTTACAGTAAGTAATTGCATAGGTTCAGTTATTCTCATTTTCTTAAGTTAAAACAAATGCAACTATCCCCCAAAGCCATTCACCTCTTTGGACAAAACAATTATAAAACTGTTCAGTTAATTTCTTTTATTTATTTATTTGGCATTTGTTTACCCAGGACAGTCCGACAAGGCACAGCTGCTTCTTTTCAGTGTAGAACAGACTCCGTTGAATCCAGAAAGGCAGTAGGCTTGGAGTCTTAACAAACAGTTTGAGGTTTTAACAGTCCCCTTTCCCAAAATCACAAAGCCTCGTTAAAACCCAAGGTACCCCCCAATATTGGTCTGTTTTTACAGGGGTTGGTTGAGCAACAAAATCCATTTTAATTCACTTTTTTTCTGCCTGCTTTGGTTCATATATTCCAGCCATCCCAGTGCCACCATCAGTTATCAGATCTACCAGCTTCTCCTTTCATCCCCTGACTTTCACCAGCTCAGGGCTGGAGCCTAGTGGTATATACATAGCTGCAACACAAATGGTTTTATGGGTTTTACTTTGAGAAGTGAAATGATATTTTCAGTAGTATTAAATCTATTAAAAGCATCCTAGGGTTCTTGGCAGCAACTGCTTGTGATGGTCAGATTTTTTTTCATACTAAGTATTGTCTGAGTGCAAATGTTGGAAGGTAATCACTGATTGTGTCAAGATAACCATCCAGTGGTGCTTATTTTGTTTGGTACTGTAGTGGTTATTAACTGTGATGTGAATTGTCTCTCACTACTTTTGTTGAGTCTTGTGGGGGAAGTGATTAGCTGAGTAAATTCATATAGGTTAATAGAGTTTGGTGGGCTAGTATAATTCATTACTTGCCAATCAATGCTGAAGCCTACCAGTATGTGAGTTTCCTTGGGAATGTTGGGAGTTATCCAGTTAAAGGATGTCCTCTGCTGTTGTTGTCTAGTGGTATATATATGGCTGCAATACAAATGGCTTTATTGTTTTTATTTTGAGAAGTGAAATGAGAATTTCAGTACTATTAATTCTGGGCAGGGTGTGGGATTAGATGTTCAATTCCAGAGTATTTTTGTAGAAGATGGCTATGCTACTTTGTTTTTTTTTTCTGTCCTTAAAATGGATGCTGTATCCTGACTGAAGTATTTAATCTTTTATGTCTCATTTTAGTCAAGTCTTTTTTGTGATCAGTAAGCCTAAGGAGTGTGAGGTTGGGCTTGCATGGATGTCAGGCATCTTATTGCAAATGCTTCTGAGATTCATACCGAGTAAAAGTATGCTAATTCCTATTCTGTGGAGTAGGAGTGTGCAAGAAGTATTTTGTTAGATGGGTGGTTGAAGTGTGGGTCCTGGACTGGAATGGAATGAGCACTACAGCCGAGCATATTGTAGATACAAAATTATGTTTATAGGAGTATAGCCATTCACAGTTATACTTGCATATTTCTGTAATATGAGGGTCTGAGACAGATACCTGTAGTTAAACATAAATTGGGTAGTCTGTTAAAAAATTAAAATGAAATGTATTTGACATCATTGGGGTCGGTGGGCTCTGCATAACTTGCTTGAAGAAGAGTATGGTCGCATCCTGTGAGCCGGAAAAAGGTTATTACCTGGTGTATGAGTATATGGTAAATAGGCTTTGTACTGGTGGAGAGATTTTGGAAATAGAAAAGTGGTGTTTGACTCCATTGGATGGGTGTGTAGGTAGGTGTTGTGGCAGGTGACTGCTTATTTGTTGGTATCTCTGGCACTGTCCTTTGCAGTATTTGATAGTTATGAATGGGTTGCAGAGTTAGAGAAAAGTTACAGTGGCAGGTTGTGCAAGAAATATGTTCTTTTGTTTTACTGAGTAAAATGAATGTTGCTAGGTCTGAATAGTACAGTGTTGATTCTGTTCAAGCAGCATGGTTTGCAGGGATCAAGTCTGTGATAGAGAGGGAAAGGTGAGGTACAAAGTGGATAGAATTTGATTGGATAAGGGTCATTATGCGTTACTCTTTCACTGTCTCCATGCTTTGGAATAATCTCCCTCCTTCAATAAGAACTATCAGTACATACCACTAACAGTTAGTGATAGCCTCTACCTGTTTATACTCCCTTCTAAATGCAATTGAGCAAACTAGGAGAAAAATAATGCTGTACCCCACCCATCCAGGGTGGTGTCTTTTGTTTAGAGATATTCTGTTCTGACTTCCCCAGAAGCAGGTTAGTGTGTTTTTCAAACTGTTAAAATATGAGAGATCTGCAGTGAGAGAAAAGCAAGGAAATATTTGTGTGAGAGAACAGATGTGTAATGGAAAATGAATTATTCATATGAGCAGCAACAAAAAGAAGATAAGAAAGATTCTGAAAGGAGTTACTACTACTTAAGAAGTAGAACCTGGAGCTCATAAAGGGTGATAACTTTGTCCTGTCTGGCAAGATATGTTAGGGTCAGAGAAGAAAGGTTTGACTACAGTACCTAACCAGGAATGCAGTGAGTTATTGTACCTAACACTAACATTTATTGATGTCTTTATCTCTGTATACTACCTTCTAACTGCTACTTTTAAAATGTTATAACATTTCTCATACACAGCAGCTTGAAGATGAACATTGTTATTTTGTCAGTTCTTTCTACTTGGTGGTTATCTGGTGTAAAGAAATTTGCCTCCTTCTTTTAGCTCAGTAGGTTGCATATGGCAGGTGTATGACAGAGGACTCTGCATAAAGGATGCAAAGGAGGAGTATTCAGGTAAAGCATAATCACATGACTCCCCTACACTAGGGACTTGTTTAAAATGGTTTATAACAATTGATTTTTCATTTGTCTTTTTTGGGTGAATTTAGATTCCAGTCTAAACAGCAGTAAAATATGGGCAAACTTGAAGAATACTGCATTAACTTACTTCTTCTTTCGGCTTTTCCCCCACAGCGGATCACTTGTCTGCTCATGAGTGGCAGTGGAGGTTTACGGTGTTGAGTTGCCAGCCCAGCGTCCAACCTTACAAAGAAGGCACACACACGCATGCACTCACGCCTACGGCCAATTTAGAGTATCCAATCCACCTACAGCATGTCTTTGTGATGTGGAAGGAAACCGGAGCACCTGGAGGAAACCCACGCAACCACAGGTAGGACATGCAGAGTCCGCACAGAAGGCACCCCAGCAGAGTATCGAACTGGAGAACCTCTTGCTGTGAGGTGACTGCATTAACTTACATTCCTTTGAAAAAATATTCTATTCCAAATTCATGGTTCTTCTCTACATAAACTTAGACCAACTTAAAGACCTTCCTTTTGCTGCAATTATAGTCATTTAGTGAGGAATAAATTAAGTACTGGAGTGCATTGCACACCATTATATATAATGAACTCCTGGGCAAAGTTTAAAAATGACTGGAGTCCTTGTACACTGTCACTGAAGCTCATTTATCATGTCTGTGAGTTGCTGTTCTGAACAGTGTAATGCCATAATAAGCAGTGTGCCTCTCTTCAGTATGCCTGTGCATACTAGGGACTAGGACTGTTGCACATTACTATCTGAAACCTTTTAGACTGTGGTAAAGAAATCATCAGTGATGCACTCTTAAGCTGTACAGCTTGAGAGAGAGAGAGTGAGTGATGTTTGCATACATATTTCTGCGTATATCTCAAAACATAAGCATCACAAATGGCTGAACAAAGTGCTGCAAGTCTAGTGTTTATTAGCTTTCCATTTTTAACATTTTGAGAAAAATATGTTTGATTTTCTTGCATTGTTTTACAATGAGTTTTACATTTACCAGACATTTTTTCATTTTTTTCTTGATGTCAACCATGGATTTAGCTTATATGAAGTGGAAGTGAATTCCCCTACATGGGGAGTTTGCCTGCTGCAAAAAAAAAAAAAAAGTTTTTACTGATTTTCCCCAAATGTTCAACGGGTGTGCATTCAGGGAATAAAATGCCTCAGGCATTATGTATGTGCAGAGTTTGTCTTTGATTTGTCTTTGATTTCTTGTAGTTTTATCTGACAAGTATACTAGGGTTGCCAACTTTTCATGTCAGAAATTCTAGACATGTACGTGAAAGCAAAATGTGTGTAATTTTCGTACCCCCACCCCACGCAGCCATTCCAGTGTCCCATTATTTGGCTATTACTCTATTTCTCCCCAGTTGCCATAAACACTGTTCAAAACTCTCAGTGTGCATACTGTTTTGTGCTTTACTTCTACAATGATTACAAATATTTGAATTTAATTTAAAACTTTTATTTCAAATTTTATAGTACAAACACTGACACACATTTGCTAAACAAAGCAATATAGTTTGACAACGAAAACAGACTTAGCATTAAAACTTCCCTGCCTTTGAAACTTACATTCAAGGAAAATGTATCTGGTCAGTGGTGGATTAAGTTTGGGCTGTTTTCAAATCATAGGCCCTTTGCACACATTTTTAGGACCATGCAAAAGTTCTATAATTCACCTTCCTGACTGTATTAAAGTATAACATATAATAATTAAATTATATCCCTTGTAGAATACAGTACTACTTTTTAGAGTGTGCTTTAAATTTATAGTTTTGAACAGTTTTCCAGTGTGCAATGAAACAAAACATTGAACCAGTAATGACAAAACTGCCCAGCACAGAACATTTCAACCATAAAGGCCAATCAAACTTCTGTCATTACAATCCACCAATATCAGTCAATATGCACAATCTCTGTAGAAGTAACAGTCATCTGAATAATTCCACATTAGAGAGATCTGTAACTAATGAAACCAATGAAAAAGTTGCTGCTAGCAAACAACTTTACATTTCAGTGTTTCATCTACAAATTCAGTGACTGTTGCCCTTGAAGAATACATTGCCTGTGTCACATTAAAAAATGGTAAGCTGGTAATATTGCAATAGGGACTGGATGGCAAACTGAAAACAGGATCACAGTTACTAACGATCTCATCCAAAGAAGGACATACTCTGGACAGCAGCACCCCACCCCCTTAAAATACAACACAGTATCAGCAGTTGTATTTATTACTGCTTGGTGTAACTCATTCTAAGCCTTTTAGTTTTAAGCACTTGGGCTTCAGACTAGTTGTTTTACATTAAGAAGGTTTGTGGTCTGCACTGTAGTGGCAGGACAGGTAGCTTACATCCTTCTAAGTTGGGAACTGCTGACTGAGGGCTCAGTGTCTGTTATTCTAAAAGTGTATTACTTCTGGTTAAAGCACTTGGGCTTCAGTCCAGTTATTTTACATTAAGAGGGTTTGTGGTCTGCACTCTTGTGGGAGGAGAGGCTGGACTCTGCCCTTCTGAGCTGGGAATTTCTGGTTAAAGGCTTATAGTGCCTGCATATTTGAACTGCTTCTTACTGAAATTGGTACACCTTGTTTGTTGTAGCATAGACTAGATCCAGGCCTGCTGAATCTAGCTTTGTTTGTATAACTTGAGCACTAATCCAGGCATTCTTTAAAGTATTCAATTGTATTTATTACTGCTTGGTAGTAACTTGATTAAAGTGTAGCTATCATTCTAAGTCTTTTGGATTAAGCGGGCTTCAGACCAGTTCTTTTACATTAGGAAGGTTTGTGGCCTGCACTGTGGTGGCAGGACAGGTAGCTTACATCCTTCTAAGTTGATGAATTGTAAAAATTCCACCCACAAGGGCCGATACTAGTGAATGACGAACCACCGCAAAGCACAGTCTCACTTCCAATGTAGCAGCGTTTGTAAATACTGACACCAAAGTCACTCCTTTACCATTAAAGCAGCATAAGTTTATTATAACTGTTTTCTTTACAAAATCCAATTCACGACTAAGCGCTTTCGCCAACAGTCTGGCTTCTTCAGAGTCGTTTATTACAACATTACCCACCAATATAAATCCCACACAAACAAATTCCATTGGTTAAAACTCATTGCCACCCGTCAATTAATTAAAGAACTTGATTAATATATCCTTATTCACCTAATGAAACATTAATATATATATATATATATATATAACAATACAAAACTTGTTAAACCTCAATAAATTACACTAAAACATATAATATAAATGCAACAATACATCATACAAAAATACAATTTACCTTAAATGTATAAATTCACTATTAAAACACTATAAACATGTATAAAATTGCTAACACACCTTCTAAAAATAAATTTGAAACATCAAATCTGCTGGGACCTAAGCTTTAAAATAGGTTTAAGTGAAATGTAGTCATTCAGGCCAGGTGGTCTACAGGCATCCAATCTTATCTGCCATTCTGCCTCCAGTGCTCCTACCTTGTTTGATACATCACCTCCATCACCATAATCCAGTACCCGCCCTATGACAAAGAATATAAACTTTTTAAAATCCACACACTTCCTACTATGCAGAAAAAGTGCGTTGTGCAAATCCTTCTTTTTGATGGACCTAGTGTGTTCTGCAATCCTGTCACGTAACCTCCTTATAGTTTTGCCTACATAGTACGCCTCGCACTATGGGTGGCAATGAGTTTTAACCAATGGAATTTGTTTGTGTGGGATTTATATTGGTGGGTAATGTTGTAATAAACGACTCTGAAGAAGCCAGACTGTTGGCGAAAGCGCTTAGTCGTGAATTGGATTTTGTAAAGAAAACAGTTATAATAAACTTATGCTGCTTTAATGGTAAAGGAGTGACTTTGGTGTCAGTATTCACAAACGCTGCTACATTGGAAGTGAGACTGTGCTTTGTGGTGGTTCGTCATACTTCTAAGTTGGGAAGTGCTGATTGAGGGCTCAGTGTCTGTTATACTAAAAGTGTATTAGTTCTGGTTTAAGCACTTGGGCTTCAGGCCAGTTATTTTACATTAAGAAGGTTCGTGGTCTGCACTCTTGTGGGAGGAGAGGCTGGACTCTGCCCTTCTGAACTGGGAATTTCTGGTTAAAGGCTTATAGTGCCTGCATATTTGAACTGTTTCTTACTGAAATTGGTACACCTTGTTTGTTGTAGCATAGACTAGATCCAGGCCTGCTGAATCTTGCTTTGTTTGTATGCTTGCTGTTTGTTTGCTTGTTATTTCCCTGAAACGCTAATTCCACCTAAAACGTGGCTTTTCAGCACTTCTGTGGATCCCTAGTGATATCTGCATTGCTTACTGTACTTATTTCCTTGTTTCACTTGAATGAAAGTTACTGTTTGTCGTTTTTGCATTTAAGTTACCTGTAGCACATTGCATTTAAGTTACCTGGCACTTGCTCACTAAAGCAATTATATAAGTCAGCGCTAAAAAATTAAAAGCACTACACCCTCACAAACTCCCCTTGAGTACCTTGTTCCCCATTGGCCCTTTTTTTTCAATTATAAAGGAATTCCCAATACTATTCTAGCATGTCCAAAGGTCAATCGTCAATCTCCTCTCTGGTCCAGCTGGTGAATCTGGGAATCTTGAGGCAATGTTACAACTGCCTCATGTACACAGACATCCCTCTCCTCCTCCCAACAAATTCCAACACATGTGAGAGATGCAACCATATAGCCAAACTGGAGGCTAAGCTCTCTCAACTCAGTACTGGCGTAACCAGTCAGGAGGAAAAGGAAACCACACTCACTACAATTCCAGTCTCACATAGACCTACCACGACTGCAAACCAAACACATAAACACACAAAAACATACTCGGAGACTCTAAATAAAAATCTGCCTAAGCAGCAGAGACCTCCAAAGCAGACACCCAAGCAACCGCTACCCCAAAACAAAACACGTGCAACACATAGCTCACAAAGCCAGTGTGCCGAACAGTCACAGCCCTTAAGGCTAAACAACACACCTGATACACTTGTAATAGGTGACACTATCATCAGGCACACTGACGTCCCGCTCACCAGGCTAAACAAGGAGAAGGTCACGGTGAGCTGCCTGTCGGGCGCTAGGATCCACCACATAACACAAGCACCCAGGTCAATCCAAGGCAAGTACAAATATGACTCGGTCATTGTCCATGCTGGTGTGAATGACCTGAGACGTACCTCCCTGGACTACATGAAAAGAGACATAGAGGAGCTCTCTGAGCATGTAGCCCAGGCCAGTATGACCCTGACCTTGAGTAGCATCTTACCTTCACCAAGAATGATGCCACAATATGATCAATTTCAACAATTGGCTTAAGTATTGGTGTCATTCAAAGGGGATCCAATGCCTGTCAGCCTGGGATGACATGCTCGACAAGCCACAATGCTTTGCTAGGGACGGCTTGCACCTATCACCCCTGGACTTTCGGATATTGGCAAAGGCTCTTGCTACCCCCATAGTGCCTTTTTTAGGCAAGGCTCAAAAGACAAACCCACCTCCATAGGTATCACAAGGGATAAGAAAATAAGAGTAATGCTACTCAATGCCAGAAGTCTAAACCTCAAGATGCATGTACTCGAAACTCTCCTTAGCATGGAGAACATCGATATCTGTGCAGTAACAGAAACCTGGTTCAAGGCTCCCGAGAGCACCCCAGCACTACCAGGTTATACCTCATCCCATGCTTTTTGGCCCCAAAACTTGGACCGAACCACAAAAGGAGGAGGAGTATCAATATTCGTCAAAGATACCCACACCTCCAGGTTGGTGGCACAGCACAAAGCATCAAAGACTATCCATGTGCAACTAATAGTGGGTAAAACTGCCTTCCAGTTTATAGCCTGCTACAGACCACCCTCCCAAACCCAGGAACTCCACTCGGCCTTCCTGAGAACACTGAAAAATATGAAGGTCTCTCCAAACACCATTATATTGGGCGACTTCAACTACCCAAACATAGACTGGGAGCACTACTCTAGCTCCAACACCCTAGCCCAAAGGTTCCTAGAATTTATAAACTCAAATGCTATGGAACAACTTGTTACCACTCCCACAAGAGGGAAAACATACTGGACCTGATCATCACCAACATGGGGACTCTATGCTCCAGACCAAAAGTGTATCCCTCACTGGTAAGATCAGACCATAAACTAATCTCACTGGATATTCACATCCCGACCCCACCCCCTGCCCAGAAAACCACAGTGAAAAACTTCTCTAAAGCAAATTTCACATTCCTCAAAACCGAAGTGGAATCCTTCAAAGCCCCCGGGCCTGTGGAAAATATGGCCCAGACTGCAGAATCCTTTATAAACACATTCTATGAACATCTTCAGGAATGCATGGATCATGCAATCCCAAATAAAACCAAGACCCAATCCTCCAAAGGCAGACGTCCTGTCTGGTGGACCCCAGCCATAAACAAACTATACAATAGAAGGAGGAAGCTACTACATGACAGAGCAAAATCCCAAAAAGGGAAGGCATCTCTGATCAGTATTAGCAAAAAACTACGGGCACTCATAAAATCGTCTAAGGCCAGCTTCAAGAGAAAAATTGCACAGGACACTAAGGATAATCACAAGGTTTTCTTTAGTTATGTTAGGAACCTGGGTGGGAATTCCCAGATATGCTCAGAATTAGTCCAAAATAAAAAACACCAAACCCACAGACATTGCCAACATCCTAGCTGACAGGTTCAGCACAAACTCCCCCCCCCTCCCCACCAAAAGGGCAAATATCTATCCCAGCAGAGTGCTGCCCCCCTGACATCTCAGATGCTCAGGTAAGAGCCGCCCTCTCCAAGGCAAAAAACACAGCATCAATGGGACCAGACGGTGCCCCGGGCTGCATCCTACATGAACTCCAAAGAGTGGTGTACAGCAACAGTGGTCCCTCTACACAAAGGTGGTGCCTCAACGGATCCTGGAAACTATCATCCCATAAGCCTGACTAGCTTGGTCTGCAAAGCTATGGAAAGGATCATCATGGACCTTATAAATAAAGATATTGGGGACCTACAGACACTGGATCCTACCCAGTTTGGCTTTGTTAAGGGCAGATCCTGCCTCTTAAACCTGGTTGATTTCTTTGAAACAGTCACCAAGGCCATTGAGGAGGGGAAGGTGGTCCACACAGCCTACCTGGACCTCGCAAAAGCCTTTGATACAATACGCCACTCGGGCATTATAGATAAGCTCACCAGCTTAAATATAAACCCCTATGTCACTAGATGGGTTGCAAACTGGCTCAAGGACAGAACCCACATGGTTAGAATTGCTGGAGCCATGTCAGACTCCAAACCAGTTACAAGTGGTGTCCCACAAGGCTCAGTCCTGGGACCTCTCTTGTTCGGTATATATTTCTCAGAGGTACAGGCCAACATGGAAGGACTGTGGCTGACCAAGTTCGCAGATGACTGCAAACTGGGCACCATAATCGACTCTCCAGCCGACACAAGCATCCTCCAAAAGGGCCTCATAGAAACAGACAACTGGTGCCAGAGCCATGGCCTCAAGCTAAACGCCAAAAAGTGTATAGTCATCCCCTTTGGCAAAAACAAAGTGCCCACAAATTACCACATAAGTGGTAATCCATTAAGTACAGAAGAAGTAATTAGGGACCTGGGGACCCAAGTTGATAGCAATCTCTCATTTGACAAACACGTGGCCAAAGTGGTTAGAAAAACATTTTATATAGCCCATCTAATCATGAAGGGATTCACATCTAGATCAGGGGAGGTCATTGTGCCTCTTTACTCATCCCTCATCAGGCCCATAATTGAGTACAATGCCCCTTTTGGGATGTACCTTACAAGACACCTGCAGCAACTAGAAAGACCCCAAAAGTACCTCACCAAGAGGATCAAAGGGCTTATACAGATGCCATATGCTGCCCGGTTAAAGAAACTCCAGCTCTATTCAGTGGCATACCGCCTGCTCAGAGGCGATCTGTGCCTGACGTATAAAGCCATGTCCAACCCAGAATTAATGGACATGCTGCACCTCAGAAAATCCAAATCCCATCGAGCTACGCGCTCGAGAGACTTGAACCTCAGCACTGAAATAAATAGGACATGCTGGAGAGACAGATTCATAACCCAGAGGCTCCCTTCACTCTGGGATAAAATCCCAGTCCAGGTTAGGCAGAGTCCCTCATTGACTCTCTTCAAGAGGAATCTTGATGAGTGGACGGGGGATTGTAGGTTTACCCCGGGTATCACTTCTGTGTCACTGTTAGACAGAGGCACAGTATACTAACCTCAAAAAAGGGCATAGCAAAATTAATTTAAAATGGGTGGCGAAAGCCAAACACACTCTGGCTAGGCTTATAAATGCCCTAGGGCAGATAGCCTAGTATGAACCTATAAACGTATGAGCAATCCATTTACATGCTGTAGGAGTAGAACCCACCACCTTCTGCATTAATATACAAGTATGCTACCTGTTGTGCTACTAACACTGCTTCAAAATTTTAAATTCTATACCACAATAGTGATACCATTTGCCACATAAAACAGTTGCACATTGTAAACAGACATAACATGAGCAGTAGTAAACTTCTCTTCCCCTGAAGCTCTCAATTCCTTAAAATGTACTTGAAACTAAATTCCTTGAAAAAATGCACCTGAAACTTAGTTCCTTGAAAAATGCAGCTTGGCAGTTGGGGTAGAGGATTTGAGCTCTTTTTTTCCTGTGGATAAGGTACATGGTTTGAGCCTAAGCAAATTAATAACCACCTGCTAACCCTAACCAGGGCATGTCACTCTCTCACACACACCTCTCAACCTCTTATTACAAGAAATCTGGATAAAGCCTAAAATAAATAGGGACAGATTATAAATATTGCTCTCATGAACTTAGAAAATTGCTAGAATAACGGGATTTGTGTATAAAAGAAAAGTTGCTAGAACCGGATTTGTGGTAGAAAGCATTTTCTGAAGGATATGAAGTCTGAAACTCAAATGCATGTTATTTATTTAGTAGCTTTAATCTTTAGATCATCTCCAAGTGATTTGTCAAAAAAAAAAGAGAATTTTTATGAGGCAGACGAAAAATATAAGGCAAAAATCTGTGCAGTTGAGAGGTATAACACACATATACATCCCCTCTCAACCTCTTAGAGCAAGAAATCTGGACAAAGCCATAAATAATGTGGGGCAAAGGCCTACAAAAAGCGACAGCTTTTAAATATTGCTCTTACAAACTTAGAACGTTGATAGAACAAGTTTTGCATTAGTATGAATTGATACATAGCATCAAAAATGAAATAGCCTGTGAGAATGATAGTTCATTATTTACTGGCAGTAAAAAGGACTTTTGACAAAAAAACAGGAAAATATATTTTGCACATTCATAAAATAACAAACACTGGCAGCATATATGCATCATCAGCATAAAACTGGACCTGTGAAATGTGATATACAGCAGAACAACAAGGCTTTCCAGAAATAAGGGAGCACAAATTAGTGACATCAGATGTTTGAGAACAGGATATGTGCCAACTCTCAGTTTCAGCAGGTCAACAGACACTGAAAGATGGATCTGCTACCCAAGCATTATCTTCCAAAAATATTATACATTCAAGCAGTAAAATGAGTTCAAAACAGTGATGATAAGCCAGTGTTTCCTACATCTAAATTACTGGTGGTAAGGATAGCCACTAAAGACGCACAGATTCTATTTGGAGTTTCAGTACACGATCTTCATGCCTTTATTCATGTAGAAAAGGACAACTTTTGTCATGTCACTTTTGAAAATGTGAGACTTGTCAAACTATTTTTGCAGAAATTTGAACTGAAAAGACTGTTGCTATATGCATATACTGGGTCTATATCACAAAATCGAATGTTGTGAATGCCGAATACCGGAAGACCGAACTAGGCAGTTCAAAAGTTGAGAATGTCGAAGCCACGGAAACACAAATTCTTTCTCAGGGAAAGAATTCAGTTGGCCGTTTCTGCGGCTTCGGCATTTTCAGACCGTGTCAAGGTAAGTGTACGAACGGGTAGTGATGGACTTTAGGGTTAGGGCATGGGTCAGGTAAGTGTGCGGTAGTGACGGACTTTAGGGTTAGGGCGCGGTACTGATGGACTTTAGGGTTAGGGCACGGGTCAGGTAAGTGTGCGGTAGTGACGGACTTTAGGGTTAGGGAGCGGGTCAGGTAAGTGTGCGGCAGTGACGGACTTTAGGGTTAGGGCTGGGTTAAAGATAGTGCATAGATAGTGGTGTATGTTAAGTTTAGTCTAGGTTTTGAAGGTGTTTGGTGTGATTGTGTTATGTGTGTGTTTTTCGGAACAGCAAATTTTTTCCCTGGAAAAAATTCACTGTTTTGAAGTGTCGATGTTATCCGAATTCGATCTTCCAAATTCGAACTTATGGTGTTCGACATTTTGGAAGTTCGATTTTGTGATATAGACCCCATATACTTGGCATATTATTGTGCAAATTTGTGCATCAGATGTGGGGATTGTAACTTTAAAAACATTTTTAGTTCATTTTAGCACTATAAATTGTAACAAAAAAAAAAACATATTCCTAATGTGGTAAATATGAATGGGAAAAAAGTATCTTATGTATAAAGGGTAAATTAAAACTTTTTTTGAGATTTACATCTCATCTAAAACATACTGTTCTAAAAGAAAATGCTCCCAATGTAGAGTAAAAAACTGTTCTGGATTTTGTAAAAATATAAATGAGTAGGGTAATTTTAATTTGAATCTCAATAATTAGAAAATCAAAGAAATTTAGAACTACAATTATATGAGGAAAATATATTACTAATATTTAGGAAGACACTGATTTTATTAAAGAAATTGAAGAACATGGGGATGCTATGCATAGTAATTTAGCTTCTGCAGATGAAGGTGACCAACTGAAATTTTGCATGTGTGATTATGTATGGGCTGATATCAGTGATGCCAATGACAATAAACACAACACTGTAGGGAAACACATAAGAAAGAGAAAAATAAGGCAAAGAGCAAAGAATATTGAAAAAGGAAGGGAGAGAATTTATTTTTATTGTCTTAAAGTAAATAGTATTCTAAACATGGTTAGAAGATTAACTGTGGTGAAATTTTAAAATAGTATACAAATGAATTATGTTTGTTTATTCGGGTTCATACTGTTACTGATACAGAAAAAACAAATTAAATTATTACGGAGCAATAAAATTGTGTGGACTTTTGTTCAAGCTCTTTGCTGTGGGATTGCATTGCTATTTCAGCATAATGCTTAGATTTTAGATATACTTATTGATATTTTAGGCAAATTAATAGTGTTTGTGTTTTAAGGGTCACTATGGGAACAACAAGAGTTATTGTGATATATGCTTCCACTAGCTCATAGAGAAGATTTATTTATTTATTTTGTTTTATACTTCAACATTACGTAACAGTTTAGAGGTACTAATTGTTTGTTTGTTTGTGTCTTTCGGCTTTTCCTGGTTAGGGGTCGCCACAGTGGAACTCCGGTCCGCTAATGATTGGTAGTGGATTTTTACGTACCGGGTTACCAGCCCTGATGCACAACTTTCAACGAAGGCATGCCCCATTCACGTATGCCTCCACATAGAAGACGCTCTAGCTGAGAATCGAACAGGACAATGTCTTGCTATGAGGCGACAATGAATTGTACAGGATTTAAATTGTCATCTTAGGCAAACTACAGTGAAGATAGCTAAGGGCATTAAGACACATAAAAATGCAATGCAGTTTGGAAAATTAATCCTAGGTCCTACTTTTTCTTTCCCAATGTCTCTGTTAATGAGTTCCATGATGATGCGCTCCATAGCTTTGCAGACCAGGCTAGTCAGATTTATAGGGCGATAGTTCCCAGGATCCGTTGTGGCACCACCTTTGTGGAGCGGGATAACTGTTGTGTACGCCATTTTTTGGGTACATAACCTGTGGTAAGGCTGAGTTTGAACAGTGAATTTAGGGGAGGGTTTAGTTCATTTTGGAGTTCGTGTAAGACGCAGCCTGGGATACCATCTGGTCCCATTGATGCTGTGTTTTTGGCTTTGGAGAGGGCTGTTTTCACCTGTGTGTCTGTGATGTCTGGGGCTCTACATTTTTCTGGGATGGACACGGGCCCTTTTGGGGGTGGGGTAGGGTAAAGTGTGCACTGAACCTGTCAGCCAGGAAGTTGGCAATGTCAGTTGGTTCAGTGTATTTTTTGCCATTTTGCACTAGCTCAGAGCAGATCTGAGAGTTGCCACCTAGATTCTTGACATAACTAAAAAGGCTTTGTGATTATCTTTAGAGTCTTTGGCTATTTTTCTTTCGAAGCTGGCCTTGGATGATTTTATGAGGGATCGTAGTTTCTTGCTAATACTGATCAGGGATGCCTTCCCTTTTTGGGATTTTGCTCTATCATGTAATAGTTTCCTCCTTCTGTTGTATAGCTTATTTATGGCCGGGGTCCACCAGACTGGTTTCCTCTTTTTGGAGGAGTGAGTCTTGGTTTTACTTGGGATGGCTCGATCCATGCATTCCTGTAGGTGTCATAGAATGCATTTATAAAGGATTCTCCGGTTTGGGCAGCATTACCCTTTAGCAAGGGGTCTTTGAAACTTTCCACCTCGGTCTTGAGAAGTGTGAAGTTTGCTTTTGAAAAAATTTTCACAGTGGTTTCCTTGACTGGGGGTGGGGTCGGGATGTGGATGTCCAGTGTGATTAGTTTATGGTCTGATCTTACCAGCGAGTGGTTTACCTCTGGTGTGGAACATTGATCCCCCATGTTGGTGATGATCAGGTCCAATATGTTGTCACCTCTTGCGGGAGTGGTGACCAGTTGTTCCAGGGTGCTTGAGTTTATAAACTCTAGGAAGCGTTGGGCAAAGGAGTTTGTACTTGAGTAGTTTTCCCAGTCAATGTTTGGGTAGTTGAAATCACCCAATATCATGGTGTTTGGTATGACCTTCAAATTTTCCAATGTTCTCAGGAATGCTGAGTGGGGGTCCTGAGACAAGGTGGGTGATCTGTAGCAAGCTACAATCTGAAAAGCAGCTTTGCCCACTGTTAGTTGCACATGGATGGTCTCCGAGGCCTCGTGCTGTGCCACTAACCTGGAGGTGTGGGTATCCTTGATGAAAATGGATACACCCCCGTCTTTTGTATTTTGGTCCGGGTTCTGGGGCATGTGTTATAGCCTGGTAGTGCTGGGGTGCTCTCTGGAGCCTTGAACTAGGTTTCTGTTACTGCACAGATATTGATTTTCTCCATACTGACGAGTGCCTCAAGTGCATGCATTTTGAGAATTAGACTTCTGGCATTGAGTAGCATTACCCTCAGTTTTTGGTTTCTTGTGTTGTTTATGGAGGTGGGTTTGTCTTTTGAGCCTTGCCTAAAAAAGGCATTATGGGGGTGGCATGAGCCTTGGCCAGTATTCGAAAGCCTAAGGGCGACAGGTGCAAATCATCTCTGGCAAAGCAACATGGCTTGTCGAGCATGTCATCCCAGGCTGACAGACACTGGATCCCCTTTGAACGACTCCAATAGCTTAGCCAATTGTTAAAATTGATAATTTTATCTTTATACTGTGGCATCATTCTTGGTGAGGGCAAGATGCTACTCAGGGTCAGGGGATTTTTATTTAGAGCCTCCGAGTATGTTTTTGTGTATTTATGTGTGTTATATGCTGGTGCAGATATGACGGGTCTATGTGAGACTGGTAGTGTGGTGCAAGTGTTTCCCTTCTCCTTCTGACTGACTGTTCCAGTCTTGGGTTGAGAGAGCTTGGCCTCCAGTTTGGCTGTATAGCTGCATCTCTCACATACATTTGTGTTTGTTGGAAGGAGGAGAGGGTTGTCTGTGTACATGAGGCAACTGTAACATTGCCTCAAGGTGCCCAAATTCACCAGCTGGACTGGAGAGTACACCTGAAACTGTCCTTTGGACATGCCTGAATGGATAAATGAACTGTTTTACTGATTGTCCTGTAGGGACGAATAGGAAGCCTTGTACTTCTGTATAGTAAAGGGGGGTGTAGTGCTAGCATTTATTAGTGCTTACTGAGAGATTTGAGTAAGAGCAGGACTGTAAAAGGAAGGTTTGAGTGCTTAATTTGAGAGTTTGACTAGTTCCAATGGAAAAATTGAAGAGCAGACTTTGTGGATCTGGGAATAGTTTAACACTAGCTAACTTTTGTGTTACAAGAGTTAGAAAAATGTATCAAGCAAGGTAAGCTTGCATTTGAATAAACAAAAGAATAAGAGATATGGGTGGACTTCCCCAGTAGAAGTATATTTTTGAGATGGAAATTGAAATATTAGTTGACTTCTTTGGTTATTATTTATTTTATATTAAACAGTGGGATCAGCTGCTGGAAAAGCTTAGAAATATTATAACTTCATGGATGTTTTTTCTTTATCTTTTGAAACAAAAGTGTATATGGTACATTCTGCAAGTCTTAGTTGTTTAGGTTAAGTAGTATATATTACTATTTCCTAAAAATAAATAAAAACAATTAGCCGAAAAAAGAAGAAGAAGAAGAATGTATTTATTTTGTAATGTATGTGAGGAACAAGATTAAACCCTATGAATAGAGGGATTCTTTACTATAAAGAAGGAGGTTTAATGCAAATGAATTGAATTTTTTAACTTGCATTTCATTATTCACATACCATATTGCTGAAACTGACACAGAGGAATTCAGATTATATTGGCAATCTTCTTTGGAAAATGTATACAGAAGTATGGGAAAATTTGCAGTTTAAGTGAAATAAAAGAACATGAAAATCGTGCATTAGATGAATATAAAATTCATGAGTGGAATCTTGATATCGGTGCAGTCATTCAACAAACAAAATAATGTTACACATTAGTTATGGGTTTCTTTTATTATGTCATATCATGTCCAGGTTTGTCTGAAAATATTAGACAAGCTAGTAAGTAACAATAGGTACAACATATTCATAATTTTTATTGCATTTGATGATAGATAAATTGCCTGTGAAAGGACAGATGAACTACAAGGCTATGTGAGAAAGGCTGTGTAAATATTTGTAACTTAAAAGAAACAACTGAAATTTGATAGAGTACAAAAAAATTGGCAGGAAGTTATCATTCATTATCAGGATATACATCTTTGGCATTTGATGCTAGAGATCTGAAAACACCTATACATTAAAGTAACATATAAAAATGATAGGGATAGATATTATCATTTTTATAGGTGCTTTATGGATTTTATAGAAGTCTAGATGTGATGAATTACTTTATAATAGGGTTTGAAATTGTGCTTTGATATAAAATAGATCGACTCAACTCAAACAAGAAACAAACTGGTAAAAACAGAAAATAGCCACCTCCTAGTCTAGCATAAGCCAGGCACTCAGTCGCAAATCCTTCTAATTATTGCCAGGGAAGTAAATCCAGAAGACGTACTACTAAAAGAATAACGCTTTTATTTGTAAAGAAGAAAGAGCATTTTTGCCGTAGTATTACCACAGCTTCTTCAGAACTAAACCATTTTTTAAAAAACTGCCCATTTATATACAAAACGTGCATAGCGTGGTTTAATAGTAGCGTGCATTTAAAGAAACACTGTATCAAAACCACGCACAATGCACTTAACAATTATACTCACTCAAATGTTTTCACAGCTGGAACCCTTATGAAAGAGTGTTACATATTTAAAAATATAGTTGACTGTACGTCTTGTGTTAAATAACATTGTAAACACATCACAAAATAAACAGAAAAATAAGTCACAGACACCCCTTTTAAAACCTAAATGCTGTCAGCTACAAGGACAAATTGACTGACAGCCTAAAGGATGTTATACTAAAATTATTTACAATTATAGTATATTAACTAGTGTAAAAAGTTAAACGTATGAGTAAAGTAAAAAATAAAAAATAAAATAAAAAATAAAATAAAAAATATATATTTAAAAATATGTATACATAAATGCTAATAACATATGATATCAAAACATAACAAACCATCAATTGGTTTTTTAACGTTAGATGAATGACATGTGTTGTGTCAAGTGGAACCTAACTATGCTTTTGTCTCAAGTAGCTCCTCATCTTTAATATACAAGAGATATTACAATTTTCGTTTAATCCTGGGAAACAGAAAGAATTCAAACGTAGTTGCCATTCTAGTTCTCGGATTTCTAAAAGAATATTAGTTGGTCCTCCCCTCATAGACTATGGTACTGCGTCAATAGCCATGAAGCAAAAACTGTGTCCCTCATATTTTAAACAGTGTTTTGCTAGGGCATTTTCACATTTTTTAGTTCTTATTGCATATAAATGCTCATATACCCTATCACGTAGCCTACGATCAGTCTTACCTACGTAATATGCTTCGCAGCAGTTACATAAAGCCAAGTAAACAATAGACCTAGAAGTACAATTAAGTTTGTAATTGATACAGTACTTCCTACTACTTATTTGAAATGTACTACAAGTTTTAACAAACTGACAGTGTTTACAAAACCCACACTGTGTGCAACCTTTAGACTTGATGTTGCTATTTGACCTATTGTTGTTCTCAAGAATAGATTTTAGGTTGCTCCCTCGTTTGTATACAAACTTAGGTCTATCACCTAGTTTTTCAAATAGTTCTTCATTATTCAAAATTAAGTGCCAATTTTTCGTTAGAATTAATTGGATATCAAAAGAGTTATTGCTAAAGGTGGACATAAAGCTAGTTTTGAAAGATTCAATACTCTTAAGATCACTTCCTTTGTTGGTATTCCCTAGTACTAAAGATTGCTCTCTCACTTCTACACAAGACATGGGGATGTCCACTTCTCTAGTACTCTTCTTAAGAAGTGGGAGATAAACACCATTCAATCGTTTATTGTTGACTTCTTCCAGAAGTTCCAAAAACAAGTCTAGTGGGTAATCTCTACTTATAAACATACTTCTCAGGTTGTTACATTCATTATCAAAGGCCGTATCCCTACTACACATCCTAGCTGCTCTTATTAGTTGTCCTTTAATGATGGCTCTTTTTTGTCTGAATGGATGTGAACTTTTAAAATGTAGGAGGGAATTGCAGTACGTTGGTTTTCTATGTATCGTGGAAACATATTCTAAGTTGTTGACATCCTTAAAAAGTTTCACATCTAAATAGTCTATGTCAGTAGTGGAAAAAGTAAATGTAAATTTTAAAAAGGAAGTGGAATTATTAAAGTGTTCTACTAATGTTGTAGCTTCAATTGCATTCCCATCAAACAGAATGAACACATCATCAAGGTATCTAGTATATAGTTTGATTTTCCTCATGATAGTGTTCTCAAATAGGTACACCTTTTCCCAATACGCCATGAATAGGTTGGCAACGGTGGCTCCACATGGTGACCCCATTGCTACACCTTGTTTTTGTAGGTACACTTTCTCATTGAACATAAAATAATTAGATGTTAAGATGATGTCCAAAAGTTCAGAGACAATGTCCATCTCATTATTTGAAGCACCAAGGTCCCTGAGCATTAGAGAAATCCACTCTACTGCTTCAAGATTTGGTATGGATGTATAGCGGTCAACGACGTCAACCGTAAGGAAGTTAAGTGAGTTATCAAAATCAATGTTATTCATGCTATTAAGGAAAGACCATGAATCCTTGCATATGTTTGGTATTAATTTCAAATATTTAGCAAGGATTGTTTCAACTATTTGTGCACAGGGGTAGGTAATTGATAGATGGCTATCAATTAGTGCACGCAGTGGTGGGTTGTGTAAATCTTTATGGATTTTCGGAATACCGAAAATCACAGGATTTTTCGACATATTAATGTCGATGTAGTTGTATGTATCTAAATCAATTTTACCCCCCAATAAACATGTCTCTAAAGTAACCTTTAATCCTCGTTTTTGAAGTATTCATCTCATTAATTGAAGATGAGGTGTAAGCTGCACCAGATAATATACTCTCCATTTTTTCTATATAGGTATGATTATCGAAAATAACCAACCCGCCTCCTTTATCTGGTTTAACAACTCTTGTTGCTGAGGGGCAAAGATGTTTAAGGCATTCCATTTGTTCAACTGAGGTGTTATGTTCAAAACACTTTTTTGTCACTCTATCATCATGACATAAGTTCCTAATGTCAACCTCACATGCTTTCTCAAATGAAGCTAACAAAGTGTGTAAAGGGGGGTTAAACATGCTAGCTAGTTTTAATTTAAAATCATTAATGACGTTAGTGTTGTCAAAAATTATATGAAGGTTAAGCTTCCTAACAAAACATTTTAGGTCTATAATCGTTTTAGGAAGATTACATTTCCTTGTAGGAACAAAGGTGTTCCCGTAAGCTAGCAATTCAATTAAACAAGGATCTAGTTTGACACTCGAAAAGTTATAAATCTTGAAGTCTCCCTTTTTATTAGTGAGTATTTTCAACTTGTTGTTGTAAGTGTCATCTAGTGCAGTTACTTCTGGAACAGTTGGTTCAGTCATTTGTTCCAGGTCTTGTGTAGGTCTACTAAATTCAGTTCCACAAGTTACTAGAGGCATTAATTTCTTGTTTTGTTCCATTTCTTCTGTTGGAACTTGGGGTACCGTGGCCCTAAAAAACGGCCATTATTAGAATTGTTATTATAGTTATACTGTCTATTGCCCACATATTGAGGGGGACCATTTTTATTGACATTGGCTTGTATTCTGTCACTGCGTCTCGGGCCTTGACCCTCTGCTTCATCAGGAACAAAGTCAGGGTCATTCTCGCTCAAAAGTGAGTGTTGGTCCAGTCTCCCATTTCTTAAGTCTTTAACAGTAGTGGTACATAAACCACTTAATTTCATATAAGCTGTATTGTTTGAATACGATAATCTGTTTCTCAATAGTTTTTTGTTTTTAGTTGCTTTTGATTTTTCAACAAATGAATCTATGCTCGTAAAAATATGGGCATAGTCAAATCTGTAATGCTCAAAGTCTAAATCATTTTTTAAACCTGTGTCCAAGTTAGACACTTCGTTAGTCAGTTTGTCGATCTGGATATTGTAATGCTTAATCATTACATCAAGGAGCTGCAAACCCTGAGCGTCAAACAGTAAAGCCAGTTCTTTGTTAAAGTCAGAGTCAAAGAAAAGTCCAGTGGGGCAAAAGAAAGACCTTAACCCCTTAGGAATCAAGTTCTCTGACTGGCATTGCCTAAAATATTTCACTTCCAGTTGCAATCTTTTTAGTTTTAAAAGTTTTGAGTCAAAATTTTTCAATTTCTCTACAATAGTAGTGTTACTTACTGTAGAATTAGGGAAGTCCATGGCCGGTTGTTCCTGTCCTATATCGAAGTTCATGTTGTCCAAGTTTTTTATCCAGACGTCCATGTTAGGAACTCCAATAAGCCCATGGTGCTGCTGGTTGTTAACTAAAGGTGGAAAATGCTGGTCATACATGATTCCAGTGGATGGAGTAACATTGTAATCCAAAATCGGTGCTCGTGATGTACTAGGTAATTGACCTGGTGGTATCGACCCAGTTGACGAGTTACTCAAAGGTACAGAAGCAACGGCATCCCTTGGCATCACTAGAGCGGTCACTGGTTGTTCTTGAACTACCGCTGGTCTAAGCCCATTGCGGTCATTATCGCGTTTTTCCAGGACATCAAGTTTCATGGAAATGACATCCATACGTTGAGATAGTTCACGTAAAAGAAAAGACAAGTTGCTGGTATCGTTGTCAGACTCCGAGTGGAATAGCCTAGGGCTAGCAGGACTGGAAGGTTGGCCAGACGACATACTGGCGACTCAACTCAAACAAGAAACAAACTGGTAAAAAACAAAAAATAGCCACCTCCTAGTCTAGCATAAGCCAGGCACTCAGTCGCAAATCCTTCGAATTATTGCCAGGGAAGTAAATCCAGAAGATGTACTACTAAAAGAATAACGCTTTTATTTGTAAAGAAAAAAGATAAAAATAAAGATAAAGATAAAATAGATCGAAAAATATTGTAAAAAAAAAAGAATGGTGAAATAATATTTGTCTTTTGTAAATTATTAATATGACTGATGTATGCTAATTGCTTTTTGATTTTTTCCTTCTTCTTACTGTTCCTGATTTTTTCATATTGTGCATGTGATTTTTATTTGTGTAAATAATGAAAGTGTGTGTCTTCTAATAATGTGCAAAGTTACCCTACTCTTTTCAGTAAGTACCATGGGATGATTTACATTTTTCCGACCTGCCAATCACTGACGTCAAAGGGACCTCCGTTGAAATTCAAGTCTTGTGTACTAGGTGGTTCTTACAAGCATTAGAAGAAGCACTGTCCTGCTTTTAATCAACTTTGATGATTTGGTGTTAGAAATATCCATTTTGCAAAGGTATGTAAAATGTGTTTAAAAACAGGCATGCTATCTAACAGAAACATGAAAAGGAGTTACACATATCTGATGAGTGCTAGTAAAGTGAAAGAAATAATAAATTTAAGTATGAAGACACATCAGAGATACTTAGACAAAAGTGCACGTCAGACTGCTGGTAAGAAATACTAAGAATTATCAATCAATTTGTTGAATTTTAACTAGACGGAGGTACAAAGTATACTTTTTTTGAACATATTTTTTAAGTGACATTGAAAAGTCTGTATGCACATTGTTAATGTATTCAATAAAACCTCTGCCTCAAAAGGTAATGATATGAATTTAAAAATAAGATCCTATTTCAAAGCACTTGAAGCAAATTATCTTAATATTTTGGGCCATCTGGCTTGCGAGAAGCTAAGATTGTTTAAATAAATTTACAGTGTGAAAGCAAGGAGTATATGTGTACAGCAACTGTCACAATAATTCTTTTTGTATACAGTTTACTTGGGGTAATGTACTGATCCTACTGGAGCAATTTCATTCTTAGCTCCAGTACTGCAGAGATATCATGAATAATATGATGACAAAGATCTTCCACAACTCTGCTGATACATTTATATGCTGAGAAAATTTTCCAGGAGAGTATCACATACAAAAAATCCTGATGCTACATCAGTGACAAATACTGCAAAGAAAGTATGAGTACCTCTATGGAGTAGGACAGAGCAGGATCTGAAGTGAATGGAAAACTAATTTATCATTACGAAACAACTAGATTGAAACAACTGGGTGAATAGTATAGTCACTGCTGCAAAACAGAATAAGATTTGAATTTATACTGGTATGCAAGATCCAAATAAACTGATTAAAAGAGAGCAATATCCACAGCTGGAGAAGAAGTCTCAAAAAAGGCAATGCCTGATTTCTTTTTGGCCCTGGATGAAAAGTAAGGATTTTGACAGGTAAAACTAGACAAAGAACTCTCTAAACTGCGTGCATTTAAAGTTCTACTAGGAAGGTATATTCTCCTTAGGCTTCTACTTGTAATTTCATTATCGGTCTGGGTGATCCAAACAGCTGGTTCATGAGTAGTTGAAGACATACTAAGTAGTATAAATATACTTGATGATCTAACAGTTTGGGCTTAGAGTGAATAACAACAAGACAAGAGACTGTACTGCTGAAGAATATACTGATAAAGCATAATTTCAAGTTTATAACAGTAAAAGTAAAAATAAAAGTGCAGAGTCCAAAATGCATGCATTTGAACAAAAAGTTAGAGCAGTTGTGCAAATAATGCCAGAAGGCAAAGTAAGCATCGCAAAGGCTTCAAGGAATGAAGAACTAGTTAACAACGTTTGTACTTAAAAGTTCTGACATAACAATAACTCTGAGAAAGCTGTTAAAGCAAGCTGCAACCTGGGAGTACATGAGCATGAGAGCAGTTTTGAAGTGCTCAAGAATTATTGACTTACAGAAACACAAACATTAAAAATCTGTGATGTGAAAGAGCCAGTGTGTTACAAACAGATAGTGTTCAGAATGTTGTAGCAGCTGTGATTCTCCAGGAAAACAGATAATTTGCTTATGGATCAACAGCATTTCAGATACACAAACACACACGCACACACGCACACAAAAAATAGACTAGTATAAACAAGGAGGTCTTAACAATAGCATGTAGATTTTGGAGATTTCAAGAATATGTAGAAACATGCTTCACACCCTTGCAAAGCCTGTCAAAAAAGCCTTTGTGAAAGGCACCTCCAAGACTGGACAGGATACATGATCTGAAAGTAAAATACAAGCAAGGCAAGGAAACACACATAGCAGATATGTTGAGCAGTGTGTAATTACCAGAGGTGAATGAAGAATTATCAGAAGAACAAGGCAAACCTTAGGAAATAATGCAATTATGAATAATGACAGAAAAAAAAATCAAAAATGTTTTAGGGATGCGGTGATACTGACTTAGAAATGCAGCTTAATTATTCAACCTACTGACTGACTGGATGATTAATTTACATTTGTTGACCAGGAATGTCCACCTGAAAAGTCTCATTTACAGTGCAGTCTGGGGGATTAAATCTCCATACAATACAACATATAATTAGATTTACAGTAAAGCTACAGAATAAGGAGCAAACCACACAATACTTTAAAATGCATACCGCTTAACAGATTTCAACTAATATTACCAACATCAACTGAAATTAGTTGAACAAAAAGATACTCATCATATTACTAAGGATAATGTACAGTTGTGTACACTTACCACAAATGTAGATGTTCGAGTGTATTCACTGTTGCAGTCATTATATTTGGGTAATCTACTGGCAGGTTGCCCTCAGTCGGCCTGATTAACAAAGTCTTAGGTCCTGCGTCAGTTGCTGTCCCTTCTTCCATGACGTCAGGTTGTCAGGGGTATAAGACATGCAGCCAATGCCATTACATCAGTTCTTCTTGCCCCAGATGTCAGGTGCCCCCCTAATGGGAGCAAATAAAATTAAAAACACAAAATTATACCTCCAACCAAAAGCAAATACACCAAAAAGGCTTTTAAGCATAGTAAAGGAAAGTAGAGCTATAGCCAGAGAAAAGTAGGGGGCTGGAGGAAGGGTAACCAGGACTGCAACAGTAAATACACTCGAACATCGACATTTATGGTAAATGTACACAACTGTACTATGTTCTTCGTGTTTCACTGTTGCAGTCATTACATTTGGGTAGATTCCCAAAGCTATGGTTGGGAGGAGGTGTTTATACAGCATTAGGGCCAGCTATAAGGCCCTGCAAGACAGCAGTGGCAAAGCCATCTCTAGATTTAGAGAAAATTGGTAAATGATAATGCTTAGTGAAAATATGAACAGAACTCCAGGTAGCAGCTTCTAGAATATCCCTGGTAGGAACACCTCTGAGAAAGGCTGCAGAAGTAGATGCAGCCCTGGTGGAGTGAGATCTGATCCCCTGCGGGATAGGTTTTCCATGGTGCTTATAGCAGAAATTAATGCAATGGCTTATCCATTTAGAAATGGTTTGTTTTGAAATAGCCTTCCCCTCTGCCCCTGCATCAATTGCTACCAGCAATTGTTCAGATTTTCTTCGAGATTTAGTCCCGTCCAAGTAGAAACTAAGTTGTCTGTGCACATCCAAGGAATGCAGAATCCATTCCCCTTTGTTCTGTGGATTGGGAAAGAAGGTTGGCAAATGAATGGACTGATTAAGAGCCACACTGGAAACCACCTTGGGCATGATGGATTGGTCCTGAGAGATACCCTGTCCACATGAAAGATGATGAAAGGCTCCACTGCCATAGATATCCTTTTAGCTGAAGTGATTGCTAAAAGGAAGGCTGCTTTCCAAGAAATAAATTTTAAGTCTGCAGTAGCAGCTGGCTCGAAAGGAGGAAGAGTGAGCTTCTCCAAAACAAAGTTAAGGTCCCAGGCAGGGGTAGGAATTCTCCTGGGTGGTCTCAAGTTCTTTGCCCCTCTGAGATACTGCTTGAGCAGAGGAAGAGAGAAGAGGAGTGGTTCTGTGTTATAGTGAGCTGAAATAGCTGAGGCATGGATTTTAATAGAGGAAAAAGACAGGCCCTTGTGAAGCATCTCAGTTAAGTATTGCAAAATCTGAGGTAAATTGGGCGCTGCTGTGCTCATCCCTAAAGATTGGTTCCAGGCACAGAATCTTTTCCATTTGTCAGCATAAGATTTTCTAGGACTAGGTCTTCTCACCTCCAAGATGACATCCATCATAGGTTTGCTGAGGGATGATAAGGATGAATTTAAGTGATTAGCCAGGCTGCAAGGTTCAATGTTGAAAGCTGAGGGTGCAGAATTTGGTTCTTCTGCTGAGACAGCAGGGAAGGGGTCTGAGGCAGGTGCCATGGAGATATTTGTGACACACTATGCAGGAGTGGGTACCAGTGTTGGCGCGGCCAGTCTGGAGCAATCAAAATCATCCTTGGTTTGCCCTGTTTGACTTTTAGCAGAACTTTGGAGAGCAAAGACAGAGGGGGAAAGGTGTAGACTGATAGGTTTTTCCAGCGGAAAGAGAGAGCATCCACTTTCCAGGCTTGGTTGTGGGGAGTCCTTGTGCAAAACTTGTCCAACTGGTAGTTCTGGGGGGAGGCAAATAGATCCATGTCTGGGCTCCCTGATTTGCTTGTCAACATGTTGAAAATCCGTGGTTCCAGTTTCCACTCGTGTGGGTCCATGAGTTTTCTGCTTAGTCCATCTGCCAGTATATTAAATTTTCCTGGCAGGAATTGAGCTTGCAGGTGCACTTGGTAACTCAAGGCTGTGTTCCACAATGCCATAGCTAGTCTGCAGAAGGGATAGGAATGTGTACCCCCCTGCTTGTTTATGTACCACATAACCGTGGTGTTGTCCGTCTTTACCATTAGTTGTCCTGGAAGAATGTAGTCCTTGAAGGCTGTCAAAGCATTCTGTACAGCTAACATTTCTTTTTGATTGATATGTAGGTGCATTTGATTTGGGTTCCATTTGCCCTGAATGCACTTCCCTGCCAGGTGAGTCCCCCATGCATAGTCTGATGCATCTGTAGTTAGGGTTTGGGCGGCAAGGGATAGTGTGAATGGCAGTCCCTTGTTTTGGTAGCAGGCCTCTGCCCACCATAGGAACTCCAGGTTTAGGCAAGGTATGATAGGAATCATTGTTTCCAGGCTGTGACAATGTTGACTCCATAGACCTTTTAAGTACCACTGTAGTTTCCTCATATGCAGTCTTGCATACAGAATTAGAAGAATGGAGGAGGCCATGAACCCCAAGGCTTACAGTATTTGTCTTGCAGATAGCAGGGTTTTTGTGGCCACTTGCTTTCCACAAGTAATATTATTAACTTTTACTGACCTCGGTGAGGAGCAAGAAAAGGTTTCCCCAATGAGGTACTTAGCTTTAGTTTGAAGACTTCGGTTCTGAAACTCGAAAACAAAAATTTCAGGAGTCGGCCGACAGGCACTTGCAAACTGCTTCTGCTTCGGGCACCGCATGGCAAGAAAGACTGATGTAATGGCGTTGGCTGCATGTTTTATACCCATGACGACCTGACATCATGGAAGAAGGGACAGCAACAGACGCAGGACCCAAGCCTTTGTTAATCAAGCAGACTGAGGGCTACCTGGCAAGCAGATAACCCAAATGTAATGACTGCAACAGTGAAACACAAAGAACATCTATGGATTTAGATATATTACCATATACAGTAGCCACTACTGTGAGACCATTTACTGAAATTGCATTAGAATACTAGGACAAAATCCTACAGGACATCAAGGCTACCACCTCCATTTTTTTAGGAAGGCACTAAAGGATTACACTACAGATTCCTTCCAATGTCATTGTTTTGACACTGATAGATAATATGCTAGGTACTAAACTTTTACTACTATAACAGGCTTATTACTTATTCACCTCAGTGCCCCCCGTCCAACTTAGTTATTTAGCCATAAGCTTTCCACCCTTCCTACAGCTATAACCTACCACTTTATTTCATCTCCTTCCCTTGATTCTATATTTCTATTTACTTTATGTTGATATTAATTTAGCCATCCTTCTTATCTTCACTGACCTCCATTGCTCCAAATCCACCATATATTCTCTTTCATTCTTACTCCAACCTTATCCCTGTCTCTGTACCTTACAATCTATTAAACTCTATCTTATACAACATATTCTTACTTCTACACTAATGTCTAATTTCTTTATCTAACTTAAAAGACTCTGTCTTTGCAGCCCAACAAACCTCTCCTGCTTGAGCATTTTATGCCACTCATGTGTTACTATTATTATAGTTTGACTTATGCCCATGTGAGTTGTTATTGACAGTGTAAATGATAACGCTATTGTTATTTTATTACTTGCTAGTTAATTTCATTGTGTAATACTGTACTTTTTTTGCCCAATGACCTTGGTTGCACTAGACAAAGGTCTCTTGACCAGCACACTTACCCAGTTAACAAAACACATCAATTAAATAAATAAATAAATAAATAAATAAATAAATATAAATATAAAGGTACTAAAAGAAGTTACAACATAAGTCCGACCTGAGAAAGTATCAGTAAGGAAAGAAATTCAGAGTTATATTCTGTCAAGTAACTTGTGCCCAAACCTCAGTGCTCTAAGTTGACAAAATAATATAATTCACTACAAACTGAGAAAAAAATGCACACATGAATCGCATCTGGGAATAAAAATGCAAAGAAAGAGCAAGACATGTGAAGTACTGGGAATGTTGACTGAGATAGAACAAACAGAATAGAGTTGTAGTATGTGTAGAACATGGCATCACAATCCAGCTAAAAAGATGTTAAATGACATACTCCATGACTGCATTAATAGTAAAAAACATCCTTATTCAGAGGTTAAGTAGGAACATATCAGTTTATTTTCAAAGAATCATATATAGAGTGCTTGTGTGAATGTCCAGCAGCAACACATGTTCAGATCTGACTTTTGTCTCTCCATGAAACCTGCTATAAATATTTGTTTTGGTCCCCTCAAACCTCATTATTACTGGTCCCAGCCCCTAGTACCCTATGCAGGATCTACCAGCCATCTTCCTACCTGTCAGACTTACTCAGATGTTACTGGGGCTAGTGGATCTTAAGGGCATCCTGGGGTCTTGATGTCTGTACTTCCATACAGTGGTTTTTTTATTGTTATTATTATATGCTTCATCCAATTTCCCTGTCCCTGATCCTCATACTTACTGGTTACATCTGATGGCAACTCTTTTCTTTGGACCATGCCTCCCCTTAGGGAGCATCCCCAATGACTGCAATTCCCTCAAGGATGGGCATGGCCATTGCTTCCTACCACTCCATCAGCTGCCCAAGCTACTGATCAAATTGGGATTGGCTGGGCTGTAGTCGGGGCATTATTGCTCTGTGCCCTCTCTGGTACAGCAGAGGGCTTTATCCTTCTACACCACCAGAAAGGCTTCTATAAGGTGTAGTTATTGTGAGAAAGCAGGGGTAAGAGGGATTCAGATAATGCATAATACTACATTCTTCATTGCCAAGAAAACAAGTACAGTATTTCTTCACAAGAACCACCCAAGGGAAATTCTGCCTTGTAATCTTTTGAACTTCATTGGCTGGATAGCTGAGTGTGCTACTTGCCAAACCACATTCTACACAGAACTGATTAAAACTAATTAATATAGGCAACATGAACCATTTAATATCACACTGTTTTCAGAAGTGCTTTTAGTCCTGCAACCTTGGGGACCATTGTGACTGACAATGCATGTAGGAGTGTCATCTTATTATCTCCACACTAGTGGTCAACATTAAAATTACTGTGGCCAAGTAGAACAGTGGCCTCCACATGGCAAATGCCACTGTTGAAAAACAAGGAAGGGTAGAGAGGCAATGATGACAAAGTCCTTTTGTCAGTGATGCCTGTGCAAAATTTGTGGTGTTCTGGAAACATACAGCCTAACTCCATGGAAACTCACATGAAGATTTTCTACCCTTGCTGGATCACATTATCTGCCACTGAGGACCTACTACTGAGCCCTGGAGAAAAGGATAAAAGATTTCAGCAGCATTCACAGTCCATCACCTTCTCAAAGACACAGTTAATAGCCATAATTTCTCCTTATGATTTTACAAACTTCACAAACGCCCAAACATTATCATTTTTCTATGAGAAAAAAAAATATTGAGCAGAACAAATTCAGTGGTGATAAGCTCTCATATACTTTCACATGTTAAAAATGAAGTAAAAATGGACTGGAAAACAAATGGGAAGCATGAATAAATAAGGAGGTTTGAAAACAGTCTGTGAAATGTATACATTTTCTTAATGTTGACTGCTGCTTCAAACAATCTATGAATTGCCCCAAATGGAAGGGTATTGCTTCTCTAAGAACTATATTATCAATGACATGGAGATACAACATTCTCATTTTTACTGAAAATTTTAGATGTATGTTACTACAATGGTTGTTTTTTGTTTTTCTTTTGGCTTTACCCAATTAGGGGTCGCCACAGCAGAACTCCGGTCCGCTAATGATTGGCAGGACATTTTTACGGTGCCGAGGTGCCAGCTCAACGCCCAACCTTCAACGAAGGCATGCCCATTCACGCATGTCTATTGAATGCTGCTCGACCTCAGGGAGGACATGCAGACTCCACACAGAAGGCGTCCCAGCCGAGAATCAAACAGGAGAACCTCTTGCTGTGAGGCGACAACGCTACCGCTGCACCACCGTGGCTTGTATGTTACTACAATGGTAAACTGTTTAATTTGGGAAGAAAGACATATAGATGTAATCATGTGTCTAAAAGAACAATAATGCTAATTCAGCCCATGACTCCAATGCCCGGACTGATTCCTACATAAAATGCTGAAGACTAAGGTAAAATTATAGATTAAAATATTTGAAGAGCAAACAGAAAGGGGGTAAAAGAATATTAAAGGGAGACTTCCTCCTTTGAGGATGAGCAGACATCTGGTGAAAGTCAAGTGTTCAGCAGGGAATCTACCTTTCAAAATGAATAAGCATCAGTGGACATCTTAGAGTCATTTGTAGAATGGAACAGATGATGTAGGGCCATTACATACATACCCTGACATGAGAAGGGACATCTGAACATCTGTCACACTTGGTCCAATGTACTTTGCCAGAAATGAACCAAGTAATGCTTTCTTCAGACTGAAACAACGTCAAAAGGATTTACTTCTCTAATACTAACTGACCAATCAACCAACAAAGTTGAGTGGTACAGTATCTCTGGTCGAGGAGGGGGGAAGCTATCAATTCCTGACTAGGCTAGCTGCTATAAGGATAAGATACTATGAGTGGGGCAGATCATATGTGACATGAAAGACTGGCTAGTTAGAGAAGGTGGGCATACAGAAAGATAACTTAAATAAATAACACTTAGACTGGTAACTACTTTGGTCATTTGATATGACCTACTGTCCATTCATATGTCACTGATTATGCAGAACCTACACAGTTTTCTCTATACCATTTTATACAGTTTAGTATGAAACACTGAACAAACCAACAATGTACTTTACACAATTTAGTATGAAACACTGAACAAATCCAACAATATGAAGAGATGTAGAAACAGAACAGTTTAATGCAGCATGTTTCAAAATAAAATCAGTATAAAAATGAATATTTACACAACTGAATAATAAAATATGATATGAAGTTTTGCAGATGGCACATTTAAAAATACAAAACAAATACAATACCACAGGAGTTACAAAGTTATTTTACACACAAAAAAAAATACGATCAGGTTTATGGGATTAACAAATACAATGATAAAGTAACAAATGGTATAGTAATATGGCTCTGTGATTCCTCATCTTTATAAAAAATACATTGTATTAGTAAAATTCAGCAATCTCACAGCTTAATAAGGGGGACCCCAGTCCTGCAATCTGTGCTTCTGGAGTGAAATTCACTGTCACAGCCCTGATACATCAGTGCGTCTATGTTGCAAAAGGAAAACAACCAACTCCCAGGTTACCTGAAAAGAAAATAATTGACTGTTATATGAAATCAAAAAGATAGTCAACATGCTAAGATGCATTCCTAAAAGTTGTTTTTATAAACAGCTTTGAAATTTACTATGGACATTTTTGAAAGTGATACTATTGAAGCTTGAAAGGTTGACAGTATTTATTACATAGATAAGTAGTAAGATATTCTGTATGGCAGCAGGTTCTAATCTGTGTAGTGTCTTTATATGTTATGTGTTCTCTAACCTAGGGATTATGCCTTCAGCTCATTTCTGAAAAGCATCTAGTTGTATAAATATAAAAGTAAAAACAGAATGGACAAACATCTGGCAACAGGCTTTAAAGACAAAATAAAAACAAGAAAAAAATCTGACATCCACTGTGTCGTTCCTTCAGATCAGCACTTTATTACAGAGTGAGTGCTTCCATCAGTTCACATTCAGACTTCTTCAGACTCTCTAGTTGCATTCAAATGGATAAGCCTTTCTTTTATCTTTCTCTTTTTATTCGGTGTCATGAATGAATCAACCTCATGCTTAAAACCATGGATCCCTAGAAGTAATGTGGTGTGAGAATATTATTGAAACACCCACTTCCCAAGAAATAATACAAACTAATAGCCCTTGCTAAAAAGTGGAACTAATGGTAGAAAATACAGAAAAAAATTATAGAAGTATCAGATTAGCAAATAGCACATTTGACCTTTAGCTATTTTGACTCTGACTTACACTGATACTCTCTTTCTATAAAACCCCTACCTGCCTGAACAATATTAGGTTACACACATGCTTACAATGCATAAGAAAATCTGAAATGAGAAATTTTATGATGGGAACAGTTTTTTCTAATAAAAGCTACTGCAAAGGTAGGCAGCCAAAACGAAACACGGAAAAGCTAGTCTAACTAAAAACAAACAATCCACGGCAACGTTTTTATTGAATCACAGCAGTCCCTAACATTTACTTAAAATCATAGGAGATTACTAGGCTATCGACCTGGAAGTTATTTTAAGCCTAGCCATTTCATCCCAATGTAATACCATGGAAATGCTAGATAATACCCAAATTACATTTAGTGATGACTGCCCATGTTCAGGAGGGTCGTGGAAACTATCCCAGGTAAGAATTTATAGTGCCTCATCTACTCATCCAGGTTCCTCTTGAACAGTGTCATAGAGGTGCTCTGTTTCACATGAATTGGTAGCCTGTTCCAAAGATGCAGCAGTCACTGGGATATAAATCTGTCCCCTCCAGCGTTTCCTATTTAAGTCACAGGCCATATTTAGGTCCCTCTATTGGGCAGCCCTAGTCCCATTTGATTTACAGATATGTAGCAAGTTCATTAGGTTTGGGTCTTAGATTGCTCTTTAAGCTAGGCATAAGTGTCTCCTGAGAAGTCTATGTGATACAAAGTATAGTGGCAGGGACTTTAGTCAGTCTGTGTAAGGCACATGCTGGAGCCCCTTGATCTTCTTTGTTAGAAACCTCTGAGGTCTCTCAAATTGCTGCAGGTGCTTTGTACGGTACTTGCTAAACAGGGAGTTATACTCAATTATGGGCCAGATAAGTGCAGAGTATAGAGGGGTTATAACCTCTTTTGCTCTCGAGGTGATACCTTTACTAATCAAGTGTGCTACATAGAAAGCCTTCCTTACTACAGTAGACACATGGTGGTCGAAGTTGAGGTTGCAACTTGTGATCCGAGGTCCCTTACCACTTCGTGGGGAGTTAGGGTATTGTTGTTAATTTGATAGTTTGAAGGGACATGGTTTGTGCCGAAGGGAATGATGATACATTTCTTTGTATTCAGCTTGAGACCATGACTAATACACCAGTTGCTGGTCTGCATAAGACCCTCCTGGAGTATACTGACATAATTTGGAGATTCAATGATTGCACCTAGTTTTCAGTCGTCTGCAAACTTGGTCAGCCACAACCTCTTAGTTTTGACCTGAACTTCAGAGAAGTATATAACAAATAGTAGGGGGCCCAGCACTGACCCCTGTGGTACCCTACTGGTAACAGGTCTACTAGTTGATGTGGAGTCACCCACTTTGATAGTATGTGCCCAGTTTGTGAGCCAGTTGGCAATCCATCTTACAATGAAGGGGTTTACATTCAGCTTGCTAAGTTTATCGGTAATGCCTAAATGTGGGATTGTGTAGAAAGTATTTGCCAAGTTGAGGTATGCAGTGTACACAGATTTGCCCTCATCACTGGCCCTGGTCACATTTTCAAAGACATCCACCAGATTTAACAGGCAGGATCTGCCCTTGACGAAGCTGAACTGGGTAGGATCCAGGGTTTGGAGGTCCCCTATGTCTTTTTTTATGAGGTCCATAATGATACATTCCATGGCCTTACAGATGAGGCTGGTCAGGCATATGGGTCTGTAATTCCCTGGGTCTGTTGCTAGGCCACCTTTGTGGAGGGGAACAACTATTGCTGTTCTCCATTCCACAGGAACAAAGTCTGTGGTTAGGCTATGGTTGAAAAGGGTACATAATGGTGATGCTAGTTCATGTTTTAGCCTGTTTAGAAGACAGCCTGGGATGTCATCTGGTCCCCTACAGGCTGTGTTTTGTGGCCTTGGACAAAGCTTTGAGGATCTGTTCTTCAGATATGTAGGGTGGGGAGAAGTTTGGGGGAAGGTTTGTGATAAGTTAGGAGGGAATAAGGGAGTGAAATTTTCACCAAACCTATCTGTTAGGCAGTTTGCTATCTTTGTGGGCTCAGTGTGTGTGATACCACTGGTCACTAATTCTAGATATTCTTGGATTCTATCTTTTAGGCTACGTACATAGCTGTAAAAGGCCTTATGGTTATCGTTGGCTGCACTTGCTAAGTTTCTTTCTAAGGAGCCCTTAGAGGATTTGACAAGGTGTCTTATTTGCCTGTTGAGGCTGATGGGGTGATTTTCCATTGTTGGGGCCTTGCCTTTATTTTCTTGGACAGCAACTTTTTACATTTATTGTAAAATTTGTTGATGCTGGATGTCCACTGTGGCATCTTGTTTTTACTTGGGGCTCTGGCTTTGATTCTTTGTGGTACAGCTGAGTTTATACACTTATGCAAGTGATTGTTCAGAGATTTGGTGTAAGCTTTGGTGTAGTTACCACTTCCAGCTTGGGGTGGGGTTTGGAATACATTTATTCCATCACCTAGGAGGGTATAGTTTGCTTTGGTGAAGTTTTTTAGTCTGATTTCACCCTTTGTGAGTTCTGGTGTTAATGCCAGCTCAAACGTGACTAATTTGAGGTCAGTTTTAACTAATGAGGGTCCAACAGCTGTGGCAGTGCATCTATTTGACATGTCGATGAGGAGTATATCTAAAATTTGTCAGGGTATGAACAATTTGTTCCTGTGCATTTGAATTAACAAAGTTATGGAATGTTTGCCCTAGCGAGTTGGGGCTAGCGTAGGTTTCCCATTTGACAGTGGGATAATTGAAATCCCCCATAACCAGTGTGTTCAGTAAAATTTGGATTGCCTCCAGTTTGGTCAAGTAGGCTTCATGGGTGTCATGACCAATGGAGGGGGATCTATAACTGGCTATGACTAGAATGGGGGTCTTACCCACCATAACCTGGACTTGGAGTAACTCCATGGAGTTGTCCAGTCTAACTAGGTGGGAAGTACGTTTATCTCTAATACAGATTGAAACACCACCTCCTTTGGTTTTCACACTTTCATTTTGCAGTCTAAATTTGTGGAAGGCATTGTAAGCTTGCAGGGCCGGGGTACTCTCTGAGGCCTTGAACCAGGTTTCTGTGACTGCGCAGACATCTACATCTTCTAGTGATAGAAGTGCTTCCAGGGAGTGCAGTTTTTGGTTTAAGCTCCTAGCATTTAGCAGCATGACCCTTATTTTGTTCTGATTGGCTAACTTCACGTTGGTAATGTTTTCGAGACTTTGCCTAAAAAAGGCACTATGGGGGAGGCAAAAGCTTTTGCCAGCAATCAAAAGCATGGAGGTGCCAGGTGCAAACCAGCTCTGGCAAAGCAGAGAGGATTGTTGACCATGGCTTCCCAGGCTGACAAGAACTGGATCCCCTTTGAATGACACCAAAACCTAAGCCAATTATTGATGTCAATCATTTTTTGTTTATACTGTGGTATCATTCTAGGTGAGGGTAGTATGCTGCTCAAGGCTAGGGACATACCTGCCTGGGACACATACTCAGAGAGCTCAACCATGTCTCTCCATGTAATCCAGGGCCATGTCTTTCTTCATACAGTCCAGTGAGGTACGTCTCAGGTCATTCACACCAAATGAACTATGATAGAGTCATAATGGTACTTGTTCCTGTGAGACCTGAATGCATGTGTGCTCTGACAAATCCTGGCACTGGAAAGGCAACTGATTGTGACTTTCTATTTGTCCATCCATGCGTCTCACTATTGAATCTCCAATGACAAGAAAATGTGGTCTCTTATTGTTACACCTTACAGGCTTGGTGGGAGAGAGACTGGTGTTGCTATGTGTCATGAGTGCTGTGGGGACTGTGTTAGTTGTAGTAGTCTTGTGTTTTGCAGGTCTCTGGTAACTCGGTAAGTTTTTCAAGAGAATATCCATGGATGTAGATTTTTGTGTTTGATGTGTGCTATGTCTATGAGTAGTGGTACTATGTGCATATGTAGTGGCGGGTGAGTTTACAACCTTTTCCGTGTTACTGTTTTGAGTGTGAGAGAGCATGGATTCAAGATTTTTGGTGTAGGTAGATCTCTCACTCTCAGAACTAGAGCGAATTATTAGTAGAAGGTTGTCAGTGTACATGAGGCAGTTGCTACACTGTGTCAAAAGATCCAAGTCAACAAGGTTGGCAGGAGAAACAAGGGTAGTCCAACTGTCCATAATGCTAGGTTGAAGACCGTTGTCACTAGGGGTGGCATTTCAGAATCGATCACAGATGAGCTCAGTGGATGGATATTTCTGCCTGGGTTTTTTATGTTATTTTATTTTATTTTGTTGCCGGTGGTTTAATAGGTTACAGCTCATTGGCAGTGTTTCTCTGACTAGGAAAGCACTAAGGATGAGAGCTACACTAGTGTGCTACAGTTGTATCTAAGGGAAAAACTGTTGAATGTAACTGTCTAGCTTTGGCACAAAATTGAGCAGCAGTGCATGCTGCTGTATGACATGCAAACAAGCAGAAACCTGCTCAAATGCAGAGCCTAAATTCCAGAAGATAAAAACTTGAAAGATAACTTTAGAAAAATTCAAAAGGACCAATGAGGATGCTTATTCCAAGCCCAAGACTGACCTCCCTTTACCAGACAGGACCCAATCCGCACAATCCTCTCACTAAAGTGCAGTCGGGCCCCTTCCAATCCAAGAATGTGCTCAGAAAAACCATTAAAAACAGACCCACATGCAGCAAGCCTGTATGTGGACTATGCTATAGCTACTAGCTACCCTAGTCTCAACAGGAAACACTAGAGAATGTTTAACACAGCAGAAAAATAGCAGAGACACACACAAAAAAAATTAAAACAACAGAAAATCAGCAAGGAGGCTCTAAAGAATATTTTAAACATCGAACAGATCAGTTATTTAAACACTGTTTGGCGGGAATCCCAGAACAAGCAGAACAGATAGCTTTAAAACAATGAAAAATACCAGTAAATACTTAAACAGTGAAAATAACAAAAAATAGCTTTGTAAACATTGAAAACAGCAATAAAATTCGATTTAGCAGGAACAGTAATGCAGGCAATCACAGTACAACAGTGTAGTTTAGTACACAGTATATAAATACAGTATAAAAGTAGTCGGCAGGCAATTACAAAGTGCAGTAAATATCATCAAATCATAAAAATCAATTAGTTTTTTATCTCTATAACTCTATAAGACATTGCATGGTGTGGTGTATATGATAGAAATTGCTGCTTCACAGTTGTTTAACAACCCTGCAAAATACATCTCCTGCCTCTCTTTTCATCACAGGCATGGCTATGTTGCAACACTTTGGGAAAGATGACTGCATAAATTGTCCAAATTCCACCTTTATGTAGAGCTTCTTAAAAGTCTTAAAGGCAGAATTTACTGGTAGTTCTCCTTAAAATGCAATGCAGTATGCAGTCCAGTCCTGTCTCGTTATTTTCAACACTGTATAACAGCAGCCATATTTTCAACACTGTATAACAGCAGCCATGTTTGCTTTGTTTTGATTCTAAGTGTACACTGCATACAATGTTTTTTTTTTGTAAGCAAAAAGGTGGTGGTATGCATATGTTGCATCATTTGGGTCATCCCCTGCCCCGCCCCATGCCAACTCCCCTCCCCCAAATACTTTTTTTATTTCTGGAAATCCTCTTTCATGAAAAAATAAATAAATAAAATCTCTCTTAATAATCCAACAACTGAAGTCACTTCTCACAGCAAATTATTAAACATGATAGTGGATATCAATAATTGGGGTGTTGCACTCATTTTTCTTAAGTAGACATGACTGCAAAAATTATTTTACAGAAAGTTAAAGGAAAAAGTTTTAGTTTATTTTCCAGCAATCATCTAGTTGGACTTCTGTCCTTTTGAGAGTTTGTGCAACTTGATGTGTCTGAAATGGATGCATGTCATAACTAGAGTACTTCAGAACAGAAATAACAAGGTCATTGCATAAAGAGCAAAGCCCCATGAAATGTCTGAGGAAGACAGAGGTGGTTTAGAAACTGCATGTCTTTTTTTCAAACCTTATTGGAATGAACGCATCAGCTTTTACATAATTTAATCTATGGCAGATGGGACATTTATTGAAGTGAAAAAAATGACATCATGTTGTATTCATCACAGGATGGTACTGTATGAGTTTCTGATGTGATGAGAAATCCAGGAAAAATTCTGGACTCCAAGCCAATAAAATAATACTACTATTTAGTTGCTAATGGAAAATGCTTTCTCAGCTCAACAGTAATATTCTAATCAAACCATACTTTGTACCCAGGAGCATGATTACATTAGTACTTTCATCACTAAAATGGAATGCTGTAATGTCGTTTGACTAGTATCATTTATAAGTTATCAGGTCATTTATATAAATATTCCGCAGTGTTTTATATAAGCTATTCATGAGTCTGTATCTGTTGGAAGGTAACATTTCAGCATAAGTCAGTCATAACATTTTTTTAGACATCATCAGATAATCTAAAGCTCACACAGAATTAATTGTAGCTGGATAGAGCTTAGCTTAAATTTTGCATTGAGTGAATATATTGTTATGGTTTATATCACCGTACGGCTTTTGAGAAAAAATATGTATGTATTACATCTTGACTTATTTTAGGTAATAAATATCCACATTATGGTTTATGTTCATTGTCATCTTAGACTTTTAAAACAACAGTAGACAGTGACACACTTAAAAATTTTATTGTTAAGTGTTGATGAATCTACCCTAGTAACTGATTTGCATGTTCATTATACTACAACCTACAATTTTTCCCTAATTAATCTATTTTATAATCTTCTAACTATATTTATTTATTTATTTATTTTTATTTAACATTTGTTGACCGGAAATGTCCGACTAGGTTCCACAGAGCCTGTTTTCAGCGGAGGCCCGGGGAGAAATGCTCCAGATGCATGTCTTTGGAATGTGGGAGGAAACCGGAGTACCCGGAGGAAACCCACGTGAACACAGGGAGAACATGCAAACTCTACACAGAAGGCACCCCAGCCGAGAATCGAACCAGAGAACCTCTTGCTGTGAGGTGACAATGTTAACCACTGCACCACTGTGCCGCCCATATCCTTTACTTAATGTGGCATTTCAAAATGCGTACACTTTACATTACCTATTTACCATTTTATTAATATCTTCCCAGCTCAGTTGCCTTTCCCAAATACAAAACTTGCTAGGTTACTCTGCATATGTTGTGAACTGTAAAGGACTCAAAGCTTGTTCTTGTCACTTGTATCACAATGACTCACAGGCCTGAAACTGTTTGTTGGCTAAACTAGGAAACCAAATTAAGTGCAAACTTAACCTAATTAGCAGTATCCTGCTCTTTCAAGAAATGGATCAGATCAAAAGCTAAAATTCATTACTTTGATGTCTAGTACCCTGTAAAATCTGTCAACTTGCAAAAGCCACACACCACTTTAAACTCAGTTATCATCTGTAGACTAGACTGTATGTACGAGCTGAGATCTTATAGGTTCATAGGTAGGTACTAGGCTATCTGCCCAAGGGCATTTTTAAGCCTAGCCAGAGTGTGTCGGCTTTCAAGCAGAGCCAATGAAGTGATCCCAGGGGTGTATTTTCTGTTACCCATCCACTCGTCAAGGTTTCTCTTGAAGAGTGTTAGTGAGGGGTTCTGCCTAATGTAGTTAGGAATTTTGTTCCATAGCATGGGGTGTCTCTGTGACAGGAATCTATCACTCCAGCATGTTCTATTTATTGTTGTGGCAAGCTTTAGCTCACTAGAGTGCGTGGCTCACAGTGACTTGGATTTCTTTAGGTGGAGCATGTCCATCAATTCTGAGTTGGACATGGCTTTGTAAGTCAGGCAGAGAGCATCTCTGAGTAAGTGATATGCCACTGAGTACAGCTGGAATTTTTTCAGTGGGGCTACATAGGACATATGTTTGAGGCCAGTAATCCTCTTGGTGAGCTGCTTTTGCGGTCTTTCCAGCTGTTGGAAGTGTTTTGTGAGGTACATCCCAAATGGGGCATTGTACTCTATGATGGGTCTGATGAGTGACGAGTAGAGGGGCACTATAACCTCTTTATTTCTAGATGCAAACCTCTTACTAATTAGATGGGCCACATAGAAGGATTTCCTAACTACTTTGGCAATATGATTGTCAAAGGAGAGATTACTGTCTACCTGGGTCCCCAGATCTCTTATTACCTCTTCTGTATTAAGGGGGCTGCCACCTATGTGGTAATTCGTGGGTGTTTTGTTTTTCCCAAATGGGATGACTATGCATTTTTTGGCATTTAGCCTGAGGCCATGGCTTTGACACCAGGTGTCTGTCTCAGTAAGGCCTTTTTGAAGGATGTCCATGTCAGCCAGAGAGTCAATTATAGCTCCCAGTTTGCAGTCATCGGCAAACTTGGTTAGCCATAGTCCTCCTGTGTTTGCCTGTACTTCTGAGAAGTATATGCCGAACAGTAGGGGTCCCAGAACTGATCCTTGCGGGACACCACTTGTGACTGATTTACAGTCGGACCTGGAGCCCTCTGTTCTTACTGTGTGAGTTCTGTCTGTAAGCCAGATGGCAACCCATCTTGTGACGTAAGGGTTTATGTTCAGGCTGGTGAGTTTTTCTATAATACCCAAGTAAGGAATGGTGTCGAACGGCTTGGTGAGATCAAGGTAGGCTGTGTGAACCACCTTTCCCTCGTCTATGGCCTTGGTGACTGTCTTGAAGAAGTCAACCAGGTTTAGTAGGCATGATCTGCCCTTAACAAAGCCGAACTGGGTCGAGTCAAGTGTTTGGAGGTTCCCAATGTTTTGTTAATGAGTTCCATGATGATGTGCTCCATAACCTTGCAGACCAGGCTAGTCAGGCTTATGGGGTGATAATTACTAGGGTCAGTTGTGGCCCCTCCTTTGTGGAGCGGAATAACCGTTGCTGTGCGCCATTCTATGGGCACATATCCTGTGGAGAGGCTGAGGTTGAACAGTGTGTTTAGGTGGGGGGTTAGTTCATTCTGTAGTTTGTGCAAGACGCAGCCTGGGACACCATCTGGCCCCATTGATGCTGTGTTTTTGGCTTTTGAAAGGGCTGTTTTCACCTGTGCTTCTGTGATTTCCGGGACACTACACTTTTCAAGTATTGTTGTGGGCCCTTTGGAAGGTGAGGGGGAGGTGAAGTTTGCACTGAATCTATCTGCCAGGATGTTGGCAATATCAGTAGGTTCAGTATATGTTGTGCTATTTTGCACTAGCTCAGAGCATATCTGCGAGTTGCCACTTAGCTTCTTGACATAGCTAAAGAAGGCTTTGTGGTTATTTTTCAAATTCTTGGCTATTTTTCTTTCGAAGTTAGCCTTGGATGATTTTATGAGGGACCTTAGTTTCTTACTGATACTGATCAGGGATGTCTTTCCTTCTTGGGATTTGCTTTTTTTCTGAACTAGTTTCCTCCTTCTGTTGTATAACCTGTTTATGGCAGGGGTCCACCAGACTGGTTTCCTTCTCTTAGGGGAGTGAGTCTTGGTCTTGCTAGGGATGGCACAATCCATGCATCCTTGTAGGTGCTCATAGAGTGCAATTGTAAAGGATTCTGCATCTTGGGCAGTGTTATCCTTTAGCATGGGGGCTGTCAAAGTTATCACTTCTGCCTTAAGTAAGGTGAAGTTTGCTTTAGAAAAGTTTTTCAATGTGGTTTCCTTGGTTGGGGGTTGTGGTGGGGTGTGGACATCCAGGGTGATTAGTTTATGGTCTGATCTAACCAGTGATGGGTCAACCTCTGGCACTGAACACCTGTCGCCCATGTTGGTGATGACCAGGTCCAATATGTTATGGCCTCTGGTAGGGGAGTTTACCAGCTGATCCAGGGCATTTGAGTTGATAAATTCCAGGAAGTGCTGAGCCTGGGAGTTTGTACTCAAGTAGTTTTCCCAGTTAATGGTAGGGTAATTGTAATCGCCCAATATCAGGTGTTCGGTAGGACCTTCATGTTTTCCAGTGTCTCCAGAAAGGTAGAGTGGTGGTCCTGGGTCATGGAGGGTGATCTGTAGCAGGCCACAATTTGCATTGCAGATCTGCCCGATGTTAGTTGCACATAGATGATCTCAGAGGTATCATGCTGCGCTACTAACCTGAAGGTGTGAGTATCCTTGATGAATATGGATACACCCCCTCCTTTTGTGTTTTGGTCCTTGTTCTGTGGCTGAAATGTGTGGTATGAGTTGTAGCATGTAATACAGAGGCTTATGTAGGCTATCGGCACAGCACAGGAATCTGTCTCTCTCAGTGCTCATCCTGATGATACATGTCTGACAAGATATCTACTAGCACAAATCACTGAAGTTCCATTTAAGTCTATTACATGCATGCACGCACACACACACACACACACACACACACACACACACAAACACACACACACCTACTTATTACCTGCTGCTACTTCTTACTAACACACACTCATTTTAAAAACTTAAACACACACACACACACACACACACACACACACACACACACACACACACACACACACACACACACACACACACACACACACAGACACATCTACGTATTACCTATTCTTATACACACATCCTAACCCATGAAAACAACACTTTGATTGCACATGAACAACAGAGAGGGGAATAAAAACAAATACATTACATTTTAATAGCTCCTTTCATCCTGGCATTACCCACTGCATCATACCTGTGTAACATACTAAATCCACTGTCTACATACAATGGAAAATGACAGCTTTCTAAATCCTTGGTTGCATAAGAATCACAAACAAATCAGATAAACTAGGAAAGAAAAGAGCAAAACATTTCCATGTTTGATGGAAGCTAAATAAACAAACCGCATGTGTTAAGTGTCTTTGAAGACCTTCTACTGGTCCATATCTGAAATTAACAGTTTATATAACGGTAACAAAGAATTTGCATTCTCAGTAATTTGATTTGAAAGGAATCTCACAGTAATTGGGAAAATGGGAGAAGAAATGCACCGTATCACTGACACAGGTTAACCCAGAAATGTGCCAACTTATAGAGTTCTGGATCAAGATCTTGTAAACCAGCATTACAATGGTCTGCAGGTAAAATATTCCATAGAATTTTCAGTGGACCTTCACACCATATTTTTCCATATCTATGAACTTCTGCATACTAATAATATGTAGATGGAAAATGAACATTTTTTTTAAAAAAGTCCAGCGAGATATCATTTTCAGTTTTAACAGATCTATATGGACCAGTAATGATAGGTCGCTATGATATATAGGCAGTCTTTTCTTCATATTGTGATGCCACTTGCAATTCAGTTAACTGAAAAAAATCTTTAAACACAATGATCCTAAAATGTGATTTTGGTAAATGAACACAGATGTCCATACTATTTTTAAATGAATGATTAAAATTTTACTTATTTCCTGTGATTGTATACTCTGACATTGTTCAAATCTATTGAGCCAGTTATAAAAAAGGCTAAATCAAATCCATGACAACAGAAATGGTGAGTATAAGTCACAGACAAAAATAAAACATTTGTAATGAATCTCAGGCCTAGCTATTGGTATTATAGGCATTATTTCATCAAGCTGCATGGAAAGCAAATAAGCCAAAAGCAGATAATGTGGGACACAATGGGCATCCTTGCATAACTCCAGTATTTTACACAAACCTGTCTTAACACGGACATGCAGCTACCTCCCACTCACTTGTTAATTCGTAGTTCCCACTCCACAGTCCAAAAACACCTTCAAGAGTTCAAATTCCGTGCGTGAGAATGAGGAAGATGTAAACAATCAGTTGCACAGATGCAGAATCTTCTGCGTCTGTGCGACCGGACGCAAAGGACATTTTAGCCCTTAAAAAAGTAAGCCTTTTTTTCTGTTGTTAAAAATAAGAAAATTAATTAAAATTAACAGCAGTAGAGGTGCTGGTATGCCGTGCCGTTGTGTATCATCTCAAAAAAAGCCCTGACTGCATACATGAAATACATTATTTTCAGAAGTTTGGCTATCGCATTGTTTCTAGTCCTACTGACAATGGAACTGACAATGAATGTACAATAGTCATGTATGGGAAATACAGAATGAATCGTCCACTTTTTTATTAGGCCTAAGGATTTGGGGGTAAGACAGCAAGGATTATGGCTGTGCATGTGCATTCACTTAGCAGATTAACCCTAAATAATTCTGTAGTTCATGTCTTACAGGCTACTAGCAGACAGGATATTACATATTTGCCAAGACTTGTCTATTTATTCTAGAAAACAGCCTCATACGCTGGGAACTGGATTTCTTGCCTGATTTATATCTTGCTAAAATGTTTGTTTCCCAGGGAAATTGGGCCAACACCCTCTGTGGGCCAGGGAATGCAAATGACATCAAAGGGTCCTAAAGTATGTTTCAGTGCCAAAGCTGTCACTGATATGACTTCATTTGTGAGTTGGTTCATGTTTTTACTGCCATAAGGATTCAGTAGGTGAACTGTAACAGCCTGACAATGGAAATGTACTGTAACTAAATGCAGCAGAAATGAAAAAAAAACCTGCACAATAAAAGCTGTCATCTGGATACAGTCCTTTCACTTGTGTACTATTAAAATTCAAACAGTAAGAAAATCATCACTCAGTGGTATCAACCACTGCATTATCACAAAAGTTTAAATATTATTTTACTGATCTATTTGTTGATGGATTAGTTCTATTTTTTCATAAGCATGTGAGTAAGTCAGTCACAAAAACAGTCCTTTATTTTTACAGCAGTGGTCAAAGGCCACTATAGGCAATCCTTCAAACAACAATTCCACATCCCACAATAAAGGCAGCTGTTTATATGCAGACAGTAAGAGTCAAATATGCACAGTCATGTATTTATACCTAAGCAGACATCATGTTACCAGCAATTACATACATATCCCAGAGAGATGAGTGCATGCAAATTTAAAACTTTCACATACTAACTTCTACCACCTCTTTCATCTCCTAGTACCTTATAAGCCACAAAAATGGTTTTACATTGAACATGGAAAACGCTTCATCATGGATTATTCATTCTGAAGGAAAGTGGTCAAAAATGAACTCAATCAAAGTATAATATGAAGTATTTTTAGCAAGGCTGTGCTCTGCACACCCACAGGTGATGATGGTAATAGTAATAGTAGTAGTAGTAGTAGTAATAATCTTAATGGTTAGCACAACTGATAATAACAGTAAAAAAAACGTTGGGGTTGCTATATCAAAGGGTAAAGAAAAAATACCCACTTGGAGTGACTACACTGTTTTAATGAAGTGTATTTCAGCAAAAGTCAGAAAAACATTTTTATTTTACTGTCTGCTTAGCTTCCTCAGCAGCTCTGCATCTCAAAGATATGCATCTCCTGTTATATTAATTAGATAACTGTATTCCTGAATTGCTTGGAGTATGACAGTATCTGTGCCACAGCCTTTCTTGTTTATGGTGCATGTATGTCTCAGTCGAGGTGGGATGATGGTTTGTGTCACAGCATTACTAATTGTGTTCCACAGATTATACTGAGGACCCTTTTCACAACAGCTCATTAATGTTATTTTTGAGATGAGGCTTCCATAACTGCACTGGGGAAGATAAACACGGATCTAGGATTGCTTTATAAAGCTATAACATCATATGGTTTTACCAACTTAACATGTCCAGTGCCATGACATGCAGCACATTTCTGCCAACTGCCCTTTCACAGTGTTATACTGTTAGGGTATCTGTTCTGGCAACCCAAAATCAGTTTCTTATGTTCAAGTTGTAACTTGTACCTTCTGAATACTATGAATTCTTTGGGCTCCTCTGTTGCATGTTCATTACCCTTAAAGTACAGTTGTGTACACTTACCATAAATGTAGATGTTCGAGTGTATTTACTGATGCAGTCATCACATTTGGGTTATCCCTGCCAGGGTAGCCCTCGGCCGGCCTGAATACCAGAGGCTTAGTATTTCTGCGTCGGTTGCAGTCACTTCAGGACTGACGTCAGGTTGTCAGTAGTATAAAGTAAGGCAGCTGACGCCATTACATCAGGTTTTCTTGCCCTATCCTGTCAGGAGCCCCCAAGTAGGAGCCAAGTTCTGGTGGAAGAACCCCACCAGTAGAAAGTAAATACCAATATGTCCCTTGTAAGGAAAGAGAAGAAAGAAGAGGGGGATGGAGGGAGGGAAACCAGGACTGCAACAATGAATACACTCGAACATCTACAGTTATGGTAAGTGTACACAACTCTACTATGTTCTTTGTGTTTCACTGTTGCAGTCATCACATTTGGGTTAATTCCCAAAACTGAAGAAATGGGTGGAGGGAGTCAAGGAATCTAGGGGATGGCTAGGATGCCCTGCAAGACTGCAAAGGCAAACTCTGCCTTGGATTTGGAGAAGATAGGCAGGTGGTAATGTTTGGTAAAGGTGTGAACAGATGTCCAGATGGCAGCCTCCAGGGTGTCCCTGGTGGGGACTCCTCTGAGGAAAGCTGCAGAGGTGGAGGCTGCTCTGGTGGAGTGAGTCCTGACCCCCTTGGGGGGTAGGCTTTCCATGCTGCTTGTAGCAGAAATGGATGCAGCGTGCTATCCATTTGAAAATGATTTGTTTGGAGATGGCTTTGCCCTCTGCCCCTGCAGCAAAGCTAACCAGCAATTGATCAGACTTTCTGAAGGATTTAGTCCTGTCTAGATAGAATCTGAGCTGTCTGTGCACATCTAAAGAGTGCAGGATCCTTTCCCCCTTGTTCTGTGGGTTAGGGAAAAAGATGATCAAATGAATGGATTGGCTGAGAGCCATGCTGGACACCACCTTGGGCATGAATATCCTGAGGGATACTCTGTCAGCATGGAAGGGTTCCACAGCCACGGGTGCTTACAGATGGGAGACCCTTCTGGCTGAAGTGATGGCAAGAAGGAAAGCTGTCTTCCAGGACAGAAATTTTAGCTCTACTAAAGAGGCTGGTATGAAGGGGGGCAGGGTGAGCTTTTCCAAAACAAAGTTAAGGTCCCAAGCTGGGGATGGTGCTCTTCTGGGTGGCCTCAGTTGCTAGCCCCTCTTAGGAACTGTTTGATCAGACGGTGTGAGAAAAGGGGCTGCTCAGTGGGGAAATGAGCAGAGATAGCAGAGGCATGAATTTTAATAGAGGAGAAAGAGATGCCACTGTGTAGCAGGTCAGCTAAGTAATCCAGGATGAGAGGGAGGGAGGGATGTGCCATATTGGCCCCCTTAGCCTGAATCCAGGTGCAGAACCTTTTCCATTTGTTAGCATAAGACTTTCTAGTGCTAGGGTGTCTGGCCTCATGAATAACATCTAGAACCTGTTTACTGAGGTTGGCAGATTGATTGGGGGTTAGGGAATAAGCCAAGCTGCCAAACTGAGGATCTGCAATTGGGAATGCATGAATTCTCCTTCCCTCTGGGTCAGGAGGGTTGGAATCTGACTGAGATGCCATGTTGGCAGTGGGTACCAGTGCTGGCGAGGCCAGTCTGGAGCAATAAGAATTGTCCTTGGTTTTTCCTCCTTTATTTTGAGCAGTACCCTGGGGGTGAGAGGTAGTGTTGAAAAGGTATAGACCGATAGATTGACCCAGGGGAAGGACACAGCATCCACTTTCCAAGCAAAAGAGAGACTTTAACAGGTTATAGGTATTTTTTTCTCTACCTTCCTACCAGCGACTGTACAGTCTCACCAAAAAGCGAGTTTTCTAACTATCTGAGTTCTGCAAAGCATTGTTTTTCTGCATTTTTGTGTTTGCACTTTAAAAGTCGTTTTTTGCCTTGTTTAATTGTTGTAGGCTACACACTCAAGTGTGCTAGCCGATCTAAAGCATTTACTGTGTTCGTGTGCCTAGTTTTTGTTGTATAGAAAAAAAAAAAAGAAAAAAAAATATCCTTGTTTCCCGCCTTTTCTGAACTAGAATAGTCCAGTTTTCAGGTCTTGCTGAATTCTAGGCTGTGTTATAGTTCCTGTGTTGCCCATATCCTTACTTGGATAGGGGGAAGCTTCTCTGTTCACCAGTGAGAGTGGGGAGCTTTGAGAAGCCTATCTGTCCCTGGAGGAGTGGTCTCAGCCCAGTAACTAGTAGCTTATTAGCCGTTTTGGGCCATTTCCTATCTCTTTCAAACTCCCTGCCTTAAAACCCGCTTTAGCGCGGTTTTGCGCTTGTAACAGACTCAGCACAGCTGCTCATGGTGTCCTGCAGAGTTCTACAAGTAGCAGAAAGCAAAAGAGAGACATTAACAGATTATAAGTATTTTTTTCTCTATCTTCCTACCAGCGACTGTATAGTCTCGCCGAAAAGTGAGTTTTCTAACTATCTGAGTTCTGCAAAGCATTGTTTTTCTGCATTTTTGTGTTTGCACTTTAAAAGTCATTTTTTGCCTTGTTTAATTGTTGTAGGCTATACACTGAAGTGCGCTAGCCGATCTAAAGCATTTACTGTGTTTGTGTGCCTAGTTTTTGTTGTATAGAAAAAAACAAAAAGAAAAAAAAATATCCTTGTTTCCCGCCTTTTCTGAACTGAAATAATCCAGTTTTCAGGTCTTGCTGAATTCTAGGCTGTGTTATAGTTCCTGTGTTGCCCATATCCTTACTTGGATAGGAGGAAGCTTCTCTGTTCACCAGTGAGAGTGGGGAGATTTGAGCAGCCTATCTGTCCCTGGAGGAGTGGTCTCTGCCCAGTAACTAGTAGCTTATTGGCCATTTTGGGCCATTTCCTATCTCTTTCAAACGCCCTGCCTTAAAACCCACTTTAGCGTGGTTTTGTGTGATTTTGCACATCGCACAACATCACGCAATCTCGCACCGCGCCGTTTAAGCAGTTTTTAACTATTCCCAGCTCCACAAAGTCTGCTCTACAATTTTTCCCTTAGAACTAGTCAAACTCGCAAAATAAGCACTGTACCTTCATTCTACAGCCCAGCACTTGCTAAAATTTCTCAGTAAGTACTAACAGAGTTTAGCACTACACCCCCTTATACTATCCAGAAGTACAAGGCTCCCTATTCATCCATTCTGGACAATCAATAAATCAGTTCTTTAAACCATCAAGGCATGTCCAAAGCACAGTTTCAGGTATACTCTCCTGTTCAGCTGGTGAATCTGGGAATCTTGAGTCAATGTTACAATTGCCTTATGTACACAGACAACCCTCTCCTCCTTCCAACAAACACAAATATATGTGAGAGATGCAACTATATAGCCAAACTGGAGGCTGGGCTCTCTCAACCCAAGACTGGCACAGTCAGTCAGGAGGAGAAAGAAACCACTCGCACCACACAACCAGTCTCACATAGACAAATCGCACCAGCAAACAAGACACAAACTCACAAAAACATACTTGGAGGCTCTAAATAAAAATCTGCCAAAGCAACAGAGACCTCCAAAGCAGACATCCAAGCAACCACTATCCCACAATAGCTTTCACGTATCACATACTTAACAAAGTCAGTGTGCCATGCAGTCGCAGCCCCCATGGCTAAATAACACACCTAATACACTAGCAATTGGAGACTCTATTGTCAGGCACACTGATGTCCCACTCACCAGACTGAACAAGGAGAAGGTCACTGTAAGCTGCCTGTCAGGTGCCAGGATCCGCCACATAACGCAAGCACTCAGGTCACTCCACAGCAGGTACAAATATGACTCTGTCATTGTCCATGTTGTTGTGAATGACCTGAGACGTACCTCCCTGGACTACATGAAAAGAGACATAGAGGAGCTCTCTGATCATGTAGCCCAGGCTGGTATGACCCTGACCCTGAGTAGCATCTTGCCCTCACCAAGAATGATGCCACAGTATAAAGACAAAATGATCAATTTTAACAATTGACTAAGCTATTGGTGTCATTCAAAGGGGATCCAGTGTCTGTCAGCCTGGGATGACATGCTCGACAAGCCAAGATGCTTCACCAGGGACGGCTTGCACCTTTCACCCTTATGCTTTCGAATACTGGCTAAGGCTCTTGCCACCTCCATAGTGCCTTTTTTAGGCAAGGCCCAAAAGACAAACCCACCTCCATAGACAATACCAGAAACAAAAAACTAAGGGTAATGCTACTCAACGCCAGAAGTCTAAACCTCAAGATGCACGCACTCGAGGCACTCCTCAGTATGGAGAAAATCAATATCAGTAACAGAAACTTGGTTCAAGGCTCCAGAGAGCACCCCAGCACTACCAGGATTCAACTCATACCATTCTTTTCGGCCCCAGAACTCGGACCGAAATACTAATGGCAGGGGCGGGGGAGTATCCATATTCATCAAGGATACCCACACCTCCAGGTTAGTGGCACTGCACGAGGCAGCGAAGACCATCCATGTGCAACTAACAGTAGATAAAACTGCTTTTCAGTTTGTAGCCTGCTACAGATTACCCACCCTGTCTCAGGACCCCCACTCGGCATTCCTGAGAACATTGGAAAATATGAAGGTCTCATCAAACACCATATTATTGGGGGATTTCATCTACCCAAACATCGACTGGGAAAACTACTCAAGTCCCAACTCTTTTGCCCAACGGTTCCTGGAGTTTATAAACTCAAATGCCATGGAACAACTGGTCACCACTCCCACAAGAGGGGAACAACATATTGGACTTGGCCATCACCAACATGGGGCTAAATGTTCCACACCAGAGGTAAACCCCTCATTGCTAAGATCAGACCATAAACTAATCACAATGGACATCCACATCCCGAACCCACCCCCAGCCAAGGAAACCACTGTGAAAAATTTCTCAAAAGCAAATGTCACACTCCTCAAGACCGAGGTGGAAAGTTTCAAAGCCCCCGGGCAAATGGAAAATGCTACCCAAACCGCAGAATCCTTTACAATTGCACTCTATGAGCACCTACAGGAATGCATGGATCGTGCCATCCCAAGTAAAACCAAGACTCACTCCTCTAAAAACAGGAGACCAGTCTGGTGGACCCCGGACATAAATAAGCTATACAACAGAAGGAGGAAACTATTACATGAAAAGGCAAAATCCCAAAAAGGGAAGGCATCCCTGATCAGTACTAGCAAGAAGCTTCAATCCCTCATAAAATCATCAAAGGCTAGCTTTGAAAGAAAAATCGCCAAAGACTCTAAAGATAATCACAAGGCGTTCTTTAGCTACGTCAAGAATCTGGGTGGCAACTCTCAGATATGCTCTGAGCTGGTGCAAAATGGCACAAAATACACTGAACCCACTGACATTGCCAACATCCTGGTGGACAGGTTCAGTGCAAACTTTATCCCCCCTTCCCCCCCTAAAGAGCCAGTGTCTATCCCAGAAGAATGCAATCCACCAGACATCACAGACACACAGTGAAAGCAGCCCTCTCCAAAGTAGAAAGCACAGCATCAATGGGACTGGATGGTATCCCAGGCTGCGTCTTACAGAAGCCCCAAAAAGAAGTAAACCCTGACATAAATTCACTGCTCCAACTCAGCCTTACCACAGGTTATGTACCCAAAGAATGGCGTACAGCAACAGTGATCCCACTCCACAAGTTGGTGCCACAACGGATCCAGGGAACTATCACCCTATAAGCTTAACTAGCCTGGTCTGCAAGGCTATGGAGCGCATCATCATGGATCTCATAAACAAAGACACTGGGAACCTCCAAACACTGGACCCTACCCAGTTTGGCTTTGTTAAGGGCAGATCTTACCTCTTAAACCTAGTTGACTTTTTCAAAACAGTTACCAAAGCCATAGATGAGGGAAAGGTAGTCCACACAGCCTACCTGGACCTTGCAAAGGCCTTCGACACAATATCCCACTCTGGCATCGTAAATAAGCTTACCAGCTTAAATATTAACCCATATGTCACAAGACAGGTTGCAAACTGGCTCAGGGATAGAACTCACATGGTCAGAATCGCTGGTGCCATGTCCAACTCTAAACCGGTTACAAGTGGCGTACCACAGGGCTCAGTCCTGGGACCCCTCTTGTTCGGTATATACTTCTCAGAGGTACAGGCAAACACGGGAGGACTGTGGCTTACCAAGTTCGCAGATGACTGCAAACTGGGAGCAATAATAGACTCTCTGGCTGACACAAGCATCCTCCAGAAGGGCCTTACAGAGACGGATACCTGGTGTCAGAACCATGGCCTCAAGCTAAATGCCAAAAAGTGCATAGTCATCCCCTTTGGAAAAAACAAAGTGCCCACAAACTACCACATAGGAGGTAATCCACTAAGTACTGAAGAAGTAATTAGGGATCTGGGGACCCAAGTAGATAGTAACCTCTCCTTTGATAATCACATTGCCAAAGTGGTTGGAAAAACCTTCTATATAGCTCACCTAACTACAAAAGGGTTCACATCTAGATCAAGAGAGGTCATTGTGCCCCTCTACTCATCTCTCATCAGGCCCATAATTGAGTATAATGCCCCATTTGGGATGTACCTTACTCGACACCTGCAACAGCTGGAGAGACCTCAAAAATACCTCCCCAAGAGGATTGTGGGCCTCAAACAGATGCCCTATGCAGCTCGACTAAATAAGCCCCAGCTCTACTCAGTTGCTTACTGCCTACTCAGAGGTGATCTCTGCCTGATGCTCAAGGCCAGGTCTAACCCGGAATTGTTGGACATGCTCCACCACAAGAAAACCAAATCCATTAGAGCTACACGCTCCAGGGATTTAAACCTTAGCGCAACAATAAACAGGATATGCTGGAGGGATAGATTCATATCCCAAAGGCTTCCCTCGCTCTGGAATAGAATCCCAGTCCATGTTAGGCAGAGCCCCTCGCTGACCCTCTTCAAGAGAAATCTTGATGAGTGGATGGGAAATTGTAAATTTACTCCGGGGAACACTTCTATGGCCCTGCTGGACAAAGGCTCAAGAATTTAGTCTAAAAGGGAGGCAAAAGCCAACATGCTGGCTAGGCTTATAAATGCCCTAGGGCAGATAGCCTAGTACCTACCTATGAACCTATGTAGTGATGCTCCCTGGTGCAGAACTTTCTGAGCTGATGTTTGGTGTGGGAGCCAAAGAGGTCAACCTTCGGGGTGCCCCATTTCTGATTTATTAGGGTGAAGGTTCTTTTTTCGAGCTGCCACTCATGTGGGTCCAGAAGATTTCTACTTAAATGGTCTGCCAGAGAGTTCTGAGAACCTGGTAGGAACTGTGATAACAGGTGAAGCTGCATGGCAGCGGCTGTGTGCCAAAGGGTCATGGCCAGCCTGCATAGAGGGTAGGGGTGAGTCCCTCCCTGCTTGTTGATATACCACATCAAAGTAGTTTCTGTTTTGATCAGGAGAGCCCCTGGGGAGAGAAGGGGCTTGAAAGCTGTCAGGGCGTGCTGGACAGCTATCATCTCTGTTTGGTTGATGTGCAAATGGATTTGCTGTGGGCTCCATTGGCCCTGTATGCACCTGCCGTCCAGGTGTGTACCCCAGGCATAGTCTGATGCATCTGTGGTGAGGGTCAGGGTGGCACAGTGTGGTGAGAAAGGTAGTCCCTCGTTGTGGGAGCATGCTGTTGACCACCAAAGAAAATATTTTCTGAGGCAAGGTATCATGGGTATAAGAGTCTTCAGGTCTTGAGAATGTTGACAGCAAAGGCTTTTTAGGTACCACTGAAGTTTCCTCATATGCAGTCTGGCATATGGAATGAGTAGAATTCAAGATGCCATGAAACCCAGAACTTGCAGGAATTTTCTTGCAGATAACTGGGGTCTGGTGGCTAGTTGAGAGAAGTAGGCTGACAGGAAAATTCGCTTTTCTGGCATAAGGAATGCCATCTGGGATGCTGTGTCCAGGCTTGGTCCCAGGAATATAATCCTTTGGGTGGGCACCTGTTTGGATTTCTTTTCGTTGACTGTGTACCCTAGGGAGGTTAGTAGGGACTTTACAAAGGCCAGATGCTTGAGCAGCTTTTCTTGGCTGTCTGCCTGAATTAGGCAGTTGTCTAAGTATGGGTAAATCTGGATATTCCTTTGTCTGCAAAAGGCAATGGCCAGAGCAAGACATTTTGTAGAAACTCTGGGAGCAGTAGATAAGCCAAAGGAAAGTGCAGAGAACTGAAATTGCACAGATCCTGCCCTGAAACAGAGATATTTCCTGCACGATTCCCTGATAGGAATGTGGAGGTAGGCCTCTTTTAGGTCTATGGTGGCTAGCCAAGCATCCTTGGAGAGCATGGGTAGCAGCTGCTTGAGGGTGAGAATTTTGAATTTTGGTATCACCAGGAAGGTGTTTATAATGGATAGACTGAGGATGGGGTGCCAGGTGCCCTCTTTTCTGGGTACCAGAAAAAATCTGGAGCAGAAACCTTGGCCTTTCTGTTCTGCAGGAACGTGCTCTATTGCCCTCATACAGAGCAGAGAAAGGACTTGCTTTTGTGCCTCTGCCCACTGGTTTGGAGGTAGATCTCGGAACCCTTTTGGAGTTGGAAGGGCGTGGAAAGAAAATTTGTATCCCTGGGACACTAGGTTGAGAACCCAGCAGTCGTTGATGATGGTGGCCCAGGTGGTTACGTGAAAGGAGAGTGTCTGCTTCCATGGGGTCTGGGCTGAACTGACCTGGTGGGAGCAGGAAAGGACCAGTGCTTGGAGGGACAATGCCTGTTGGACCTGGGTGGCTGGACATGTAAGAAGTCCTTAACTGTCTGCATAGATTTTGCTTTTTCTTCCATTTTTTTTAAGACCTCTTCAGCCTTAGTGCCAAATAAGCTTTGTGCAAGGGGGCATCCAACAATTTAGATTTAACATGGTCTGGCAAGGGCTGTTCCTTAAGCCATGCATGTCTTCTAAGGACAGAACCAGTGACTGCTGCCATGCAAGAAGCTTCTAGGGCATCAAAACCACAGTGCAAGGTGTGTTTACTTACTTGACTGGTAGAATGCATTAACTCTTGTAATTCTTTAGATTCTGCACAAGCAGGAAAGGAAGACATTTTTGCTTGAGGAGTTCCAGGGTATGTTGCTGAAATTTTAGCATATGGAACTGGCAATTTAATGGTCTGATAGCAAGAGTAGCAGAGGGGTATACTTTTTACCCCATCTGTCTAGTGTTCGGGAATCCCTATCTGAGGGGGTGGGATTCTTAGCAGAGGTTGCTTTAATTTCTTTAGGCCCTTGAGAAATTACCTTAGGGTCAGCAGTAGGATTTTTAAAAAGAAATGTATGTGAGTCAGGGACTCTGTAATACCTGTCTGGTTTTCTGGGTGCAGGAGGGAGGGTGTCAAGAGTCAAACTGGATTCCAGGAAAACATCCTCCACAACATCCAGGAGTAGGGGAATGGCCAGGGGTCTGTGCTGTGGAAGATTTAAGAATTCCCTGAGTCTCTTTTAAGACTGAGGGTAGTCCTGACTTTCCCATTGGAAATGCTCACTTAAGGTATGAAGGGTTTCCTCAAAGGAAAAGTCCTCTGGGGGAGAGGCTGAAGGAATGGAATCCTCTGCATCAGAATCCTCATAAGCAGAGAGGGGTTGCATGTCTTCATATTCAGATACAGCAGAGTCATCAGACTCCTGTTCAGACAAAACTACAGAGGACAGATCTCTTTTTTTTTTTGGAAGGGGTAGCTTGGTTTCCCCTGATCAGCATGATAAGGTCTTCCACCATTTTAAGCATTTGAGACTGAGGCAAGGAAGCAAGGGCCTGAAATTGGGTCATCAGTTCCTTGAGTGTAGTTCGTACCCTGGGCCTAAGAAACTCGGTAGTTTTCGAAAGAACGGTAGATGCGAAATTAAGTCATCAGTTTGTGTCAAGAATCGATAGTGCAAAGTACTTCCTCGGAAGCCGGTGCCTGCTCAGTGGCTCCGGACCCATCCAAGGGAGAGACAACCGCAGGATCCTTAGTCGAAGAAGAGTTTTGTGGCATATCGGACTCCAAAAGGGTCTCAGCAGCGGCCTGCGAATCCACAAAAGCTAGCATCAGGGGCTGTGAAAGTGCCTCACTGAGGCCCGGAAAACTGATGACTAGCTTAATGGAAGCGTTGTTGGTAGGTTTGGACCTGTACGGTCTGTCTCTGTCTTTATCTTTATGTTATTTTGGAAGATCTGCTGTCGGATGGCTTACCAAAGCCATATCGGAATTAAAGGACTGTAAGCGAAAATATCTAGCTACAAGAAGGGCCCGACGATGTATAGTTCTGCATTGAACATAGCACAGATGCGACAGCGGGGGACATCGTGGTCTGGGCCTAAGCAAGTGACGCAGTAAGAATGAAAGTCTCGATGTGGTATTTGCTTTCCACAGGCGAGACAATTGTTAACTTTTTCTGACATCGGTTAATGCAAGAAAAAAGGATCCCCAATGGGGTACTTAGCTTTAGAAGACTTCAGCTTCAATTCGGAAGACGAAACTAAGGTAGCGGTCAACCAGCACTAATGCAAACTGCTTCTGCTTTGGGGTCCATGACAAGAAAGACTGATGTAATGTTGTCAGCTGCCTTAGTTTATACTACTGCTGACCTGTCGTCAGTCCTGAAGCGACAGCAACTGACGCAGAAATACTAAGCCTCTGGTATTCGGGCCGGTGGAGGGCTATGCTGGCAAGGATAACCCAAATATGATGACTGCAACAGTGAAACACGAAGAATATCTCCAGTTTCAAAGACAATGGTAGCTATTTTGCTCTTACCTAACTTCATTTTGTCCATTTCTCTTTGGCATGTTCAGTGACAGGGAACCAAGTCCCTATATTTTCATGACTGACTTTGTAACTGACTTTCTTAAACTTCTTTCTTTTTTTTCTTTCTGCTACTTCCATTAGGGATTGCCACAGCAGATCATCTGTTTCCATTTCTTCCTGCCCTCTGCATCTTGCTCTGTCACACCATCCACCTACATGTCCCCTCTTACCACATCCATAAACCTAATCTTAGGCCTTTCTCTTTTCCTCTTACTTGGCAGCTCCATCCTTAACATCCTCCTCCCAATATAACCAACATCCCTCCTCAGCATATGTCTAAACCAACGCAGTCTTGCCTCTTTGGCTTTGTCTCCAAACTGTCCAATCTGAGCTGACTCTCTAATATACATATTTCTAATCCTGTCCATCCTCATCACACTCAATGCAAATCTTAACATCTTTAACTCTCCCACCTTAACTCTGACTCCTGACTTTTCATCAGTGACACTGTCTCCAACCCATATAATATAGCTGGTCTCACTACCATCTTGCAAACCTGCCCTTTCACTCTTACTGGTACCCGTCAGTAACAAATCACTCCTGACACTCTTGTCTACCTACTCCACCCTGCCTACACTCTTTTCTTCACCTCTCTTCCACACTCACCATTACTCTGAACTGCTGATCCGAAGTATTTAAACTAATCCACCTTCATCAACTCTATTCACCTAGCCACTGGGGGATGCACAAGTCAGTGTACTTCTTTGTGCTGGTCCCAAGCCCAGATAAATGGGGAGGGTTACATCAGGAAGGGCATCTGGTATAACATTTTTGCCATATCAAATATGTGGACATCAACGGACTTTCTTAAACTACCTAATAATAACTTCTGTTCCAGTGAATTCAAATGTGTGGCTTCCATTTTGCAACTTCAGCTACAGTTAGCCTATTTTCCTAAAAATGCTTCACTGCCTCCAACTAAATCTACCATTATCTAGGGAGACCACTGTGTTTTTACACAGTTACTTTTCCACATTGTACGATTTATATAGTCAATAGCCACTCGTGTTTGTAACCGCCTGTAATAGTGGATGTGCTAAACATTTACAGATGTTTGTATCATCTTCAAGTGCCACCTGTAATAGTGGATGTGCTAAACATTTACAGATGTTTGTATCATCGTCAGGTGCCACCTGTAATAGTGGATGTGCTAAACATTTACAGATGTTTGTATCATCTTCAGGAGCCACCTGTAATAGTGGATGTGCTAAACATTTACAAATGTTTGTATCATCTTCAGGTGATCACTCTGCAGACTCTCTCTCTCTCTCTCACTGGCATTAGTGAGTAAAAACTATTGTATTCATTTGTACTTTACACCTTCACTTGCATGTATACTTCTTTCACTAACTGTTGTGCTCTTTTATTCAACTATGTTTTACTTTCCATCTTTACATCAAGAATGCTTGCAACTAGGATAGTGTCGATGTGTTTTGTTTTCATTTATATAAATGTATGATTGCTTATGTCGTAAGTGATAGTCTAATGGTTTAATAAAGATACTTCTTGTTTAAAAAAAGTAATACTGTTTAGGTTATATAATACATAGCAATATATGTGAAGTATAATTTTGTTAATATTAATTTGTTAATACAGTTTGATTACTTTTGTATAAATGTAAAGCTGCCTGTTTCAGAAGTGATAATTCAATAAAGGTGTTAAAACAAAACAACAAAAAAACAGGAACGCTCAGTCAATGCAGCAATGTCCAATTCAGGCAGACTACATTAAAAGCACTCTCCTCAGATGTTTACTGATCTTCCTCTGTATTTTCTTTTAAATAAAGACTGCAGTATGCATGCATGGTGCAAACACTTTTACCTTGGTAACTGGCACTTTTTCATACATAAAACAAATGAACTCTACTAAAATCAGCTACTTTCTTTTAATTACTCTAACTTTAACACCAGAAGAAGAAGAATATTTATCACATTCATTTAGCATGATCTCGTTCAGCTCTGTCAATATCTGCTGCTGAAGTGATTTTAGTTTGTCTGTGGTCTGAGATTTAGTGGTACTTTTCTTTATCAATATTCATTCATCCATTTTTTATAATTCCTTAGCCAGATGAACCAATGAGACCATATGCAACCAACCTGTAAGTACAAGGCAGATAAGTGATTTATTCATGGTCCTACTGTATTGCAAGACATGCACAATGGGATTCAAGCCTAGCTCCAGAACCCAAACCTAGACCACTGTATGTTATGTCCTTAGTACAGACACTGGGTTCTTCAGTTCTACCATTCCTACAAACTGCTATCTGGGCAGCCCTTACCAACTCTTTAATACTCAAGCTGTGTGTAGACACTTAAACAAGACAAAGTAGAGACAATATTCCACTTAGTTCTCTTAACATTTAAATGAACTCTAAATCTTACTGCAATAGTCTTCACCATAAAGACATAACGCATTTAACTGCCTGTCATTATACAAAAATGTATGCATCCTCCCCTCTTAATAATTAAGCCAATCCTTTGCCTCATTGCCCTAACATATCTTCTGACTCTTGCCCGTTTTGTCTTTTGTTTGGGGGGGTGGAAGTCATGCAATGACTCCCTTGTAATTATTTCAAGTGCATCAGCATTTCTTCTTGTCTTCATTTTTTTCATGCTTAAACTTGCCATAAAATTAACATTTCTAACCTACAAAACTCCGTGATGTAGGGCTTTGTATTCCCTTTCTTTTTGCCACCTTTGTATATTCTTTTATGGCTATGCCCATTTATACTGTATATGTTTTAGTTTCTTAAAAACTATCAATTTAATTGTGGTCTTTGCAATAATTTTTGCCGTAACCTACCTCCTTTGTAAGTTATTTGACAGAATTTGTCTAGAATTATTGCTTTCATCATGGCTGTATCTTGGCTTCTGACCACCTTGCACATTTCTCAACTTTTGGATTCCTGTTACCCCTTCTGGCACTATCTGCTGACGTACAATCTGTCAGCTCAGTTTTAGTGGAATATAACTTTCTGTGTTCTCACTCCAACATAACAGGAAGGATCAGTTTCTAATCATGCAAAGTGCAGACTGAGTACTTGTGCAATGAATAGGTAAACACACTTATGTGCTTGTGAACAATGTGGATAAAAAGCAGTAGTGTGCATTTGTACATATATCATTAAAAGTTTAAAAGTCCTAGATAACTTTGTCACCTTGCATCTAAATCCATCAGCCTGTCACAGCCTTTTCTAAATGACAACCTCTATGTATGTTGCAGTCACCTCTCCTAGTACAGCATTCCAGCACAAAACTGAGAATACAGTATTAAGTAAGCACTTATTTATTTATTTTGCTTTATTCATTCTAACTGGGTATATGAATTGGTCTGTTTGGAGACTCTCTGCCACTAATGAGGCCAATCCAGATAGCTTTTGGGGAATGGAAAGAAACCTGAGTACACAGACAAACCTCATTCAGACATGGTGTTAGCAGGGCTACATAACTAACAAGGTAAGCACATGTCTCTTCATGTGTCATCTAAAAGCCCTCTGTGGTTCACTACTGTGCTTATTCACACAGTTTGAAGGTGAAGACTGAGGGACTCAAACTTTGATACAAGATGCTACTCACGACATCTTTAAATGTTACTTTGACTGTCCTCGACTATGGCCAAAGCACTCAGTCCATTTACCCAGTTAATAAATAAAAGATAGTGGGATATATAATCTGCTTTAAAGTAATTTAGCTCATGTTTACAAGATTTCCATTAACAATATTGATTCCTTGGGGAGCTGAAAGGCAGAGATTAACCACAAACCCTGACTGACAGGATTATCTCTAACACTGCTTTACATGCTTATCACTGGTAAAAGTGTAATGGAATCAGTGACTTTCCAGGGTCTGTATCTTTTACCTCCTTCATCCATACAGACACTATCCTCTGTCCTTTAATTTTAGGCATGTAGGACTGAAACATTTTTCTCTGAAGTCTGGAAATGAAGATGTGGATGAAAGATGCTTACTCATGGTTGTGTTTTTTTTCCCTTGGTCAAGCCTTGACAATATTCAAAATATCTATAAGGTTAAGTCCTGCAGCTCTAGTGGAGTATTGTGCTGCTTCATGCAGTACTAAATAACAACTCCCACCCAGGTCTCCTCTTTCAGCTATTATATGCTCCCTTAAATATCTTTGGTGACAGGGCCGCCTTCCTCTGACTGGCTTTTTCAAGTTCCTTCTACCCGGGCCTCTGTATAAAACTATTTTTTTACAACAGATTCGAATCCTTATCCTTACAACTGCCACAACACTTTTTCTTCCCAAGTCCCCTCTGTCTTTCCTACTTACCTCCACCCTTATGTGAACCCTGAAAATACCATCAGTAGTAGCTATATCTCTCCAACCTTCCTCCAAAAAGTATACACCTTCTACCTCTAATCTTTGTACTCCAGGCTCTGTATCACCATGTCATCTTAATGGCTCCATTCGGCACACACTTCAACAGTTTAATATTCATAACATGGTAAGGTGTGCCTGCAGAATTGCCCACAGTATTCCACAATGGCAAAGGCAGTGGTTTAAGCAGTGAAAGTAGAGCATGTACGTCCTTGGACTTCATTCCATGTTACCATGCAATCCAACACATTATTGGCTTTCTCCAGTAGCCATTTACACAGTGGTAAATGTGTTTAGAGGTAATAGTTATGCCTAAATCTTTATCCTCGTTATTCTGTTTCTCCCTACAAATACACATGAACACACACACAAACACACACACACACACACACACACACACACACACACACACACACACACACACACACACACACACACACTCTCTCTTAGTCTGCAGTTTATCCCTAGACTGACCCAGGAGTGCCTGCATTTGCACTTCTTTAATTTAAATCCTAAATCCTAGCTGCAATCTAACTACCAAACATGCTATTTTTAATGCTCTTTTATTATTAAAGGCACACCTTGTATTATTTCTTTGTGTTTGAATAGAGGTACATTTTTGCTGACAGCAAACAGTCTGAAACTGTTCACTACTTATTCACATAACCTTAATGCTACGCTCTAAACCCATTCTCCAGCCTGGCTAACTAACCACATTCCTTTCTTTCCACTTGGCTAACACTGAAAAAATAAATAAATAAATATAATCTCATTTCTACATGAGAATTTGCAGCACAGAATATGACTTTCTGTTGAATGTCATCTCAAACTTCTGCACCACTTTAAAGGCAGAGATGATCTCTTCCCCCTCAGTTCTTGCGGCATTTTAGCATACACCTTGATAACAGAGAATGACATAGAAACATTTCACAATATTTCCATCCACCGACATTGACTAATTAAACCTTTTTAACAAAGTGATTAATACTTTAAGTCTTTCGCTTTGAAGGACTTGTCTATAATATTAATAACTTAATCATCGTATTTCTTAAAGGCATGAATTACAAAATACAGACAAGCAGCTGTAAATCTGACTGCTCATTTTAGCCTTAAGATTCAGGCAAAGTCTAAACATGTTAAACACCTGCAGCTTCTCAAATCTGTTACTAATAGCACTGACTAACAGTTGTGGTTATGAGAGGTGGGCATCACTTGAATAGATGTGCCGCTTTTGTCAAAATAAGATTTCTTTAAAAGGCTCTAAGCATGTATAATTGTCAGTATTAAGGTTTATACTTCAATAATTCAGAGCTGGGGGTGTGGGAAGGAACTAACTGTTAGGCACTTTTTTAACCAGTCATTTATTTTTTTTAAATAAAGCACTTACTTTCTGTTTCGGTAAGTATTAAGTTCTTCTTGAAGCACAGATGCTCTTTTCTGAAGAAAGTTAACCTAGAATGAAATAAGACAGATGGTAACCACAAAAATCACAGTTCATATGCACTTATTAGCTAGATAGTGTTTTTACAGCAGATCCCCACTATCATATTTAATTTCATAAATATGCCATTACTGCTACTACCATAGAATGTAGGGAAATGAAATAAACAGTAAATTGTTTAACAGGGCAGGCATGCTAAATTAGTTTCCAGGTGTGGTATGACGTCACAAGAAAATAAGTGACTTTCTAGTAGTCTCAGAATTTAGGAAAATTAAAAAGTCAAGTTGAGATAAACCTCTTTCCAGTTTACAGATCATTGCTCTAACCCACCGTACTGACTGGGTATGAAACTTGTACTGAAAAGAGTAGCACTGCAGAGCTAAATGAAGCTATGGCTAATTTGTCTTGACTATATTGATACGGCTCAGTCTGCTGATGTCTAAAAATGGATAGAGAAAATACAAATGTACAAACCACTTATAGAAAATACATACTTGCAAGTAGCTAAACCCAGTTACCTGATAATGATAGAACATCATTGCATTACACTTATATGTCAAACATGTTTATATATTATAGCCTGTGCTCTCTTGCCTCATATGCCTTTGCTTTAACAGTATTCTTACCATATACAGCTTAGGTCAGACACAACAGTCAACATCACTCTCTCACTGACTAATTAGCTGCAAGTCTTGTATAGTTTCCTTGCATTCACTGATTTAATTTATCTGTGTGTTAACTGAGAGGGTAAAAATGGTTCTACATGGAGTCTTTTCAGCCATGATCAATGGTAGAGGCATAAGGTAAATGCAACACACAATGACAGTTTATAGTAGCTGGTTAACCAGTATGTTGTTGGGCAAAACCAAAGAACCTATAGCAAGCTTACTAACATGCAGGAAGAACAGACAGTGGAGAGAAGTAAGGATTGAACCCCAAACTCTGAAAGTGTACAGCAATAACATAAACCACTGTATTACCATATGTCCTAGCCTCTTCTCCATAACTCCATTTAAAAGACAAAAATCAGTCCTATTTTAGACTTGTGTCTGTTATGTCCTTACTCTGTTCTGCCATAAGTAAATGTATTAAGGATCTCCAGTATTCCCCTGTTTAAGATTCGTCCTGCTTCATGCTGATCTTTGCTTTTTTAACTTAAATTTAATTCTGATGACTAGTTAGATAACTTATTTACATTACTTTTGCAAGATGAGGTGTATTTTTATTTATTTATTTTGTTACAGATGTTCTAGTAATAATTAAAGCAGTGACCGGCATAAATGAATTATGATTCTTTTCTCTTCCTGGTGAATTTTTTTTTTATGCAGCCCAAAGTTATGCTTGTTTCTGCTAGTTTACCATATGAATAATTCTAAAACAGAAGGCCCTCATCCTTTATAATTTATTAAAATGATGTAGTGTGGTTTATGGCATTTGCTGAATACAAAGCAATGAAAATGCAAGACCGAATGTGGTGCTCCACAGTTCAGCAAGTAAATTAACATCAACTCTTCGGTAAAGCTCTGTGCTTCTGCTACTAATTATACCTACACATTTCCTACATTGTAGTATAAAATAATCCAAACAGCAGCAGTGCCTGTGGTGTTGCTGTGAAGTGTCTGCTATAACAACAAAAACTGCTAAATTTTGCTGATATTCCCACTACAAGAAATAATGGTAAACATGGCTTTAGTAATACTAGTCACATTTGTTCCTTGCCATGTGGTTCGTGATGATATACTACTTAAATGTAAGTACTGCCTTTTCTATACATTCTACTGTCTCACAGAATTTCCTACTGCTGGTAATACAAGTCTATTTTTAGGGAAGAAGCAGAAATAAGCATCTTTGAACTATACATCTAAGGGAGTTTGGCACACTGAATAATTATTCTCGTTATGACTGGCAGGTTTTCAGACTGCAATGATCTTTATCATTTTATAGTTTAGCTGACAGCAGCCTTCATTTTGTGCCATAAAACAAGATTTTACATCTTTAAATATGCAGCCATAGTGACTAATCCCAAAGTGACACTTGCATCTGTGTCATTAGTCCACTGTTGCAGATGTGTATTGGTGCCCTGGGAATTTCAGAAACATTTAAATATAAAAAAGTATTGCTTTGATTTGTAGACTAGTAGAATATTTAGAAGGTACAGAATCACAAATGTAAAACTAAGAACTGGCACCACTGGAGATAGGATCCCTGTGTAACCCAAGAATAACAGCAAAAGTAAAAATCAAGGTACATACTCAAATGACGCCAGAACTTAACACATAATATGCATATAATGTTATACATACATACATATATATATATATATATATATATATATATATATACATACACATATAGATAGATATATATATATATATATATATATATATATATATATATATATGTGTGTATATTATTTATATATGTATATAATGCATTTTACATATATTTATATAATTTTATGCATTATTTATAACATTGTTCTTACAAACAGCAGTACTTTAGACATCACACATTATATTAATAGTTACAATCAAGATATCTGTATACAAAAACATACATACACACACACACACACACATATATATATATATATATATATATATATATATATATATATATATATATATATATGAAAAACACATTATTTTCTAACAGATAAGTTATTTTTAAAGCAATTTGATGAGTTGTAAAAAGAATGAATATTTGATTGCCGTATTTTAGTTCTGGCACTTTAAAAAATGGTGAATCAACTAAGGGAGAAAGTACATAAATATGGTTTCCTGAATCACTTATTTAGTTCTGAAGAAGTTCTATGTACTGTTTAAAAGGACAGAAGCACTTATGTCTGTTTCCTTTTTCAGTATATTCTGTGATGATTTCTGTGCCTCATTTGGTGGTTGTCTTCAAGGAAGTACCAGACAGTGCAGGGCTTTGGCAACTGTAAAGGTATTCAATGCCTCAAAGTGTTTATATAATTCTGTGACATACCTGTATTGGCAAAGGAATGCAGTTGGGGCACAACTGGTTGGGACATGGAAATAAGCCAAACTACTATTTTATTTATTTATTTATTTACTTACTTACTCTTCAGATAAGTGTGTATGAGGGATGGCCAACAAAGTCACTTCCCATTAAAATACTAGCATATGGCAATTTGACAGATACAGTTATCTGTGCATAAATGTCAAACAGATTTATAGAACTCACAAAAATACTAAAGCAGAAAGTGTTAATTTCAAAAAGACAAAATATAATAAATAAAATTAATGTAAACAGGATACATAACTAAACCTCACCAGCAGGCAAAAAATGTGAAAAAATGCTGCAATGCAGGAAAACTATATAATCATATGAAACTAGCAAATGGGCATGTTTGTAGCAGGCATGTAGGACAGAAGGATATTAGTGGTAGACCCTCTTTATGTGGAGCCAAAATAAAAACGACAACTATATTTTCCACAACAGCAGTTTTAAATACCATGAACTTAAATCCCTATAGCTCAGTGCTCCAGAAGGTAGGTGTCGTAGATCACAAAAACTGTTACCTCCTTTAATATTTGTTCTGAGGGTGATGATGCTGTAATGACTCATGAAGGAGTGGGTGGAACTGAGCTGCGGGCTCCAGCATCTTGCCCATCTCCCAAAGCTACTGTGTCACCTATACAAGTTATTACATAGTTGTTTAAACTTCACTGTCGAGAGAATGAAACTGAAGGTCTTATGTTGAAGTGCTTGCAGTGATTTGAGATTTATAACTGAAAAAAGCACATGAAAATAGTTAAAATGATTATACTGTAAACAGAAAAACTGTCACATATAATAGCAGCAATCAAAAACTGACCATTATCAGCGTGCACGTTGTAAATCCAAGTTATAGTAATGGAAAAAGGTCCGGTCGCCCAGACTTTTTCCATTACTATAACTCTTATAGCAACACTGTCTCGCTATGTTAAATGGGTTTAACATAGCGAGACAGCTTTAAAATAAGCAACGGAGATTCTCCGTTGCTTTTTTTAAAGCTGTCTCGCTATGTTAAATCCATTTAACATAGTGAAACAGTCTGTAAAAAGCAACAGAGATCTTGCTTTCTCCGTTGCTTTTTTCAAAACTGTCTCGCTATGTTAAACCCATTTAACATAGCGAAACAGTTTGTAAAAAGCAACGGAGATCTTGCTTTCTCCATTGTTTTGCCCACAGCTCTGATGTACTGTGTAGGCATATGCATGCGCAGTACATCAGAACTGCCGCAGAATACCAGACAGCTGTGGAAGGGCAGCAAGGAGGCATTATACAATGCCATTATTTAAGAAAAGTAATTATTGGATTTACCCACAGTTGGCTTTGTTTGGCCACTTGGGCTTCGCCCTCGTGACCACACCACACCAACCGTGGGTAAATCCAGCATTACCCACACCCAGGCGTGGGTTATTGCTATAGTCTTCACTGGGTGTCAAAGACCATGCAGGAGCAAACAACTCTGCTTTGTCACATAATCATTGGAAAAACCCTAAGTTATTTATTTTTATTTTACTTGGGTAATACACTGGTCCACCAGGAGAAGTTTCAGACTCAGCCCTGGATCAAGAAAGACAGAAGACAACAACAGAGTTACATAGATACATGTATCACATGCAAAAAAAATGTTTTATCGAGCATTAGACCTATTATAAAATAATGCACACCACATGCATTAAGTACATTTGATTCAGTTTACTATAGAATACTAACAGTAATTATTTAAAATATGTACAATTAAATCATCAAGCAGTAGGAACAAAACTGAACAAAATGTGATAGAAATAAAGTACCACCAGTACAGAAGAAAACTAAAGAGAGACAAAACAGAAAGAAAAACGATGTAGGAGAGGAAGGAGAGAAAGAAGGAAAAATGTATATATAAAATAAAAGGGAGGATGGAGGAGAACGGGTTGATAGTTTGCACGTGAAAAAGTGTCTATTCCTAAGAGTGGAGAATTATGAACACAGATGTGATCGTGCAAGAGTGGAAAAGTTAAGTTATGTAGTCTAAATGAAAACTTTCATACTGAGCTTGTTTGAGAAGATGTACTTTAAGCTCAAGATTGAATTTGTTTTCTACAGATTCATTTAGATGGCATCTTGAGGGGAAACTGTTCAGCACAAAAGACTATTGATAGCCATTTGGGGTGACAATATGTGTTAGTATCAAGAAGCAAAGATCACATACAGATCTTGATAGAACACCTGATAGAATGTTAATATACAATGACAAAAGTCTCCCTAGCACTGACCTGATGTTTACCTCTGGGATTCTAGTTATAAAACTAGCAACAGTTCACCACAGTTCTGAAACTGAAAAAGTTAGGGTGGCATGATAAACAGTCAATGATAAACCAAACCAAATAATTTACAAAGGTTTCTGAAGACAGCATCACCGTTACCTAATGCTGGATGACGGTATTAATTTGGACAATGACTTTCTGGATTCAAACTATTAGGCATGGATGCTGAATACCACATTTTGTAAGTTTTCCTTGATTCTCAGTCAACTTAATAGTGTGGGGGGGGGGGTGGAGCATCATCCACCCATTTAGCTGGTGACTTATATATGAAGAGTAGTCATAATGACAAAGACTTGGCCGTAATGACAGAACAAGAAATCCAGCTGGCAATGACCAAATTGACTTCTTCAGTAGAAAAGGAGGTGGTGGGTGGGATTCCCTAGTTTCATAGTGCCAATAACCTTGATGAATGGGAGATTACAGTAAGCATCATGGAAATTAGAGGAAGCAAGCTCTGAAGGCAGAGGCAGAACCCAAGCAGAACTGTGGATTGGCTGCATGAAGTCACTGCATACTCCTTTCTCAATAAAGGAGTGGGAAGGAAAAGAAACTGGATACAATATAATGAAAAACACCCTTGTACCATGGTGTTACAGCAACCATAAATCAACTGCCTATGAACTCCTTTTGTAAAGAATGAATAGATGGAAAATGGGCCACTGCGTCATCGAGCAGAGCTACACTTCTGGGCAGAGAAGTGTCTCTGAATTTGGAACTGTAACACAAATAATTTGAATTATTATTTACACATCCTAATCTTAACTTCTACTCATTTATTTACCACAACTTCAGAGAGGAGCATGATGAGCTTAAATTTACTTATGTTTTTTGTTTGTTTATTAGTATTTGCTAACTCAGTCCTGACATAGGCAAAAGGCTAAAGATACAAAGATGAATTGTACAAATGGCTTGCCTGCACTTTGTTGATCCCTCTTCGATCAGTGTTCTACTTTTTTAAAATTTACCATCACAGTAAGTTTTACATCAGTATGTTGAATAGTGCAAGGAAGTTGTGCATTTTTGAAGTGGTTTTGTGCTTTTCTCCAGTGTGGTACGACTGTGGAATTGGTTTATATAACTTAGTGAAATGTGGGGGCCACGATTCCTGTGTGGGGATACACAGGAGGCTTGCCCCCACTACAAAAAAGATTTTTAAATAGTTTTTGACTGACAATTTTCAGAATTTATCTTTCCAAAAACACCAATAGAAATATTCTCACTGAACAGAATAGAGGCAAACTAGTATAAACACATAGCAAATAAACACAATGACAATGGAAGAAAAAATAAATATACAAGATACATGAATGACAACAAGCACAAACAGAACTTAAATACAATATTAATATAACATAATAGGGCACACTGTCCACATATTAGAGGAATATATACAAGGTTACAAATGACATTCAGCTTTATAAAACTACAGCAATATGATGCAACAGTTATTGAATGCATCTCTGCTAACTTCAGATATGAGGTGCTTACTTGTTGAAATGTTAACCTTGGAACCCATAGATGGCAAAAAATGACTTTGGCTTTTACTATAGAAAGCAGATTGGTATATTTGTACCACTTGACTTCCTACAGCAGTGAGATCCATGCTCCATCAGCTTTTAAAGAAGAAGACAAAGAAGACGAACAACAATAACAACAAAATAGACTTCAACTTTTACTGTAGAAAGCCAGAGAACTTGTACCGGCATTTTGGTATAATGAAGGAACTCTTGCTCATGCTACTCAACACTTTCAATATGGGGCAATTGTCCCCTTTACCCCTCCCCTGCTACATTACTACTGTTTAGTAGTGCAGCTTTGCTTTACAAAGCAGCAAAGGTTTTCAGTACTACATATAAATGTGGTAGTCTGTGGGCATAACCTGCACTGCAATGTGTGTGTGTGTGTGTGTGTGTGTGTATAGATGAGAGTCTGTGTAAAGGTGTATGGCAGTATGCATCTAGTGGCAGTATGCCTGCATGTTTAATTGTAGATACCTGTACTGCTTATTTACAGAGGATGGTACGGCATTTATTTTGCATCATTATCCTGCATTTTATGCTACTTTTAATTGATACATTATCTGATATATTTATTGGATGGGTCTCAAAACTTTTAATTAAATATGCATGTCTCTATGAAATATAATTTCTATCCAATCTAGGCCAGTTCTTGTATCTTTGAAAATAATATGTGCATTCTATCCAAGTTCATGCTACTAAAGTCACATCTTCCATTAAAAAAAAAATCTCATATATTTTCAGATGTCTACCCTCCTTCTCTTCTAGGTCTTCTTAATATAGCCTCACTACTGAAAATAGTTTTTTTTTCCCACCTATAAAAAATATTGAATTCTGAAAATGTATTATTTCTCCTAAAACTCCCCTAAGTTCCATAGCAGTAATTTTAAGTGGAATATAACTACATCCTAGCACAAGCCTCCCACCTTGCCAATAACCCCTTGCTACCACAAATCTAACATTACTGCCATTTTCCTCTGCTATAACTATTAGGGCTTCTCATGCAATCAGTATTATTCCTCCCCTTTTTATTTGTCCCGCTGAATTCTTCTTCTTCTTCTTTCGGCTTTTCCTGGTTAGGGGTTGCCACAGTGGATCACCTGTCCGCTCATGATTGGCAGTGGAGTTTTACAGTGTTGAGTTGCCAGCCCGGCACCCAACCTTCCACAGAAGGCACACAATCACACCTAGGGCCAATTTAGAGTGTCCAATCCACCTACAGCATGCTTTTAGGATGTGGGAGGAAACCGGAGCACCCGGAAGAAACCCACGCGACCACAGGGAGGACATGCAGACTCCACACAGAAGGCATCCCAGCCGAGGATCGAACCAGAGAACCTCTTGCTGTGAGGCGGCAACGCTAACAACTGCACCACTGTGGCCGCCCCATTTGTCCCGCTGAATGTCCATCCTGAAATGCTTTCTTTTTCAAATGTGTACGTTCTTTTCCATCCAAATGCATCTTCTGTAGCACTGATATTTCCATTCTGCAATTCTTAATATAGTTCAATATTCTTCTTTTTTTTTGTCCATACCTGTACTGCCATTTGCATCCTATGTTAATACTCATAAATTAGTCATTCTAATAAAAAGCAATAAATGTTTCCATTTTGGAGCTTGCATACACACTGTAGTGGATGGCAGGTTAATGTTGTAAGTAGTTGCTTTTTTCATCTTAGTTTAAATCAATGTCACATTTTCCCAAAATGTTCACTTCAAGAAATTCACTCAAGAAATTAAAGTAAATAAATAAATAAATACAATTCTAAATACTGCATTCCCATTTAAACCACAGCAAACAGATAAAGTTATATAGAATTTCCATAAAGGAATTCTATCCCTCCAAATAGGAGCAGCTGCCCAAATTGACAGCTGTACATACAGGTATTATCTGTTCTAAATTTAAGGTTAACTATGCTAATGTGAATAATGGAGCCTCTGCTCCCACTTACTAAGGTTGTACTCTGTTCTTATATTACCTCTACCCACCTCCCAGATGCAAAAACAAATTGCATGTTTTAAGTAAAACTTAACTTTTGGCCTTAAGGAAAAAAATATGTTGGTGAAAATTAAATAAACTAAATTGTGATGTTATATTTAATGCATTAGAACTGATGGAGAGGCAACTGCTTGCATATAGATTAACTTTCCACAGTTTCAATCTTCATTTCTTACATTACTTTTTATTTTCAATGAACTGCTTATTAATACTCTTTTAAAAGTCAATTGCAATGTGTCTCATAAATTCACAGACAAGGTAACTCAGAATACACCATCTAGACCTCTCATAATTAATTCTATGTATCTACAGGCTGCTTATATTCAGCCAAAGTGGGTAATAGTGAACAAACCCACTTAGTTACTTTGCAAATGCAAGAAAGAACTAATATTCTCATATTTTTTCAACATTGTCTCTTGCATTTGAAGTCTTTTTACATAAAAATGAATATATCTTAAACTAAAACATTAATGTGGAAATCTCTCTCTTTAAAAGGAACTCTTTATTACCCTTTAATTCTATATATAATATAATCAGTATATATTTACATATCCCAACAGTCAATGATCACAGCAATATGTTAATTTTAACTTGTTTCTTTCTAGGCTTTCTTATCTTGTTACAGTATAAAGTCTGGATACATTACAAATAAGAAAGAGTACTTTCTTACCTTAATATCACAAACATGTTCAACACTCACTGACAACAATATGTTCCTCTTTACCTCACACTTAAAATACACATAACTGAAGGTTATGCAAAACTAGTTTATACTTCTAACAAAATAATATGCAATTTATATCAGAAAACTTTTATAAAAATAGTAATAAAAACAAAAAAACTAGCTGACAGGAAGTCACTTCTTCAGTCTGCCCAGGGTCTTTGCAAATACTAATGACAAAGTGGAATTTATGCTTTACAGTTCTCCCATCAGTTTAACAGAGTCAACAAATTTTCAGTCATTTTCATCTGTCTTCTTGAAGAGCCAGTCTGTAATTCTATGACACATCTAGTGGTATTGATGCTTTATAGTTCTCCCACTTACTCATTAAATGTTGCTGCTGGTCATTCTCTACAGCACTCTCACATTCAAGTCCGAGAATTATGCTGGCAGTTGAAATTAAATGCATTCAGAAAACCAGATCTAAACTATTATTGCTCTATTAAGAGTATATTGAATTTGTGTAAGCTGCCACACAACCTGTAAAGATTTTTTAGGGATTTTTTGAGGAAATATTTTAGTACTAAAAATACACTCAAACCAAAAACTAGGAAAAGAACAGACTGTTCCAAAGTAAAAGAAACAGCTACAGGGTCCCCAGTTTAAATCCACACAGTATTAACTTGAAGTTAAAACTCCACAAATTAAGTCCACAAAGTGCCAAACAACAGTTTAATGAAGCACTTTTTGTCCTTCAGATTGCAAAAACTTCTTCAGATAAAATAATACAACATTACACTGTCTTTATAATTCATTCCACTTTCATCATGTGTTCACTCTGAGCCAATTACCACTCCTTCCTTTACACAGGTTAAATTAACCTCTTACTACCCTTTCTTTTCTAAAATTATCTATTGATTTTCATACAAAATTCCTTTAAAAATGTATAAAAAATATATTTTACATTATTTGTATGTGAAAAAGTGTGAAAGATATACTTGTAAATCCAAAATTTATCTAATTAAACTTTTTAATTTTAAAATATATAAAATAGAACAAATTTCATTTACACCAGGATATTGGGATGCATTTGTATGTAACTGCCACATAAGTTCAAGTCTTTCTAAAATAAGGGAGTCTGGATCGCCTCTAATATCTGTTGTATCCTGATCTATGGCTCTAAACTTGAACTTGTGTTCTGGGTGTTCAAAAACAAGTCTTGGAAGTGCATTTTCTTCTTTCCCCCTGCCTATACTATAGAGATGTTCATACATACTCACCCTCAGCTTCCAGTCACTCTTCCCCATGTAGAATATGGGACAGTGTTGGCATATAGCTACATAAACTACCATTTTCAATTGACAATCAAATCTCTTCTTTGTGTAGTATTTTCTATCTCTTAGTTGATGTACTTGTCCTACTTCAGTATGTTTACAATAATTACACATACCACACTTTGCCATTCCTGGATTTCTAGGTAATTTGATGTTTTGAGTCTCCAACATATTTTCCAAGTTCTTTCCTTTCTTGAAAATAATTTGTGGTGGAGTTGGAAGTTTGTTCACAGTAAAGGTGTCACCCTGTAGTAAATTCCAATTCTTGAAAATAATGTTCTTGAAATCCCATGCATTCAAGCTATATGTGTTAATAAAGCTATATGTCAAGTGGATTTTATCTAACTTATCCAAAGTAAACAAACAGCTACAGGGTCCCCAGTTTACCAAAGTAATAATAACACAATAACAAACAGTGAGGGAGATAAGTTAGATACAATGCACTTGATATGCAGCTTAATTTGCAGATGTTGTATTGTATTTTGCTAAAACTTTTTTTTTACTTGTATGACATGTAACCTACTATACTCTGTTTTGTACTCAACATCAATTTTCAATCAGTGTTTCTTTATGGCAATATATTCTGGCTATTTTTTCTACCAAATTGATTGATTCTTAATGTTTCTATTCCAAACTAACTTCTTTATCAAATCTAATATTAATTAAATATGTTGCAGGCATTCTCAGATGATGTTTTCCCCAAAATAATATTCCAATTCATAGACGTTAAACTTATCAAAGTACCCTCCTAGTCCAATTTCTAAAAGTTTTCACTTTTCTTTTCTTTAATAATATTGTGGATTGCTGTAATTTCGCAAATTAAGGCATTATGATCTGAGATCCTATGCCAAATGTGATTTTAAAATATTTCTAGAATACTACTTACTCTTATGGGTAATTGGACAATTTGTTTAATATTTGGAATAAGAAAAGGTCCATGCGATCATCCTCATAACTGTCAGAGAATAACAAGAGATTACTGCCAATAAGGGGTATATATCTCTCAAGCAAACAGTACACGTCCAACCAAAACAATTTTTATCAAGTATGGAAATGTTTTCTTTTATTTTGATCTAAGATTTGGACTTTTCTCAAATCCAGAACTTCAAAACTGTACTTTCTATCAAGTTTTAAGCATACACCAGGCTGGGAATCAGAAAGCTTTGTTACATTGGGGTGAGTGAATATGCATGATGAGTAGCCCAGTGCAGGGTGTGCACAATTGAGAGATGCACTTATTGCTATCAGGGAATGGCAAGCAGCGGTGTATTCTAATAGTCATATAATGACATGGTAATGAGCAACACTATTAAAATCAGGGGCTTGGTATATGAAAATGAGGTGAAGCAAGATGGCACAGCAATTCATAGACATGTATGCCGCAAAGCAAAGCTGCACAACTTGTGTAAATGAACACTGTCTAATCTCTATGTTCATGCAAAGGGAACTGTGAAAGAAAAAATAACAGGGGTTGCCACCACATTAGAAAATGTGTATCTACAAAAGCTCTTGCTGCTGCTGTGAGCATCAGTACCCCAGAGGTGCCATGTCATCTGACAGTAATTAAGATTATATGGACTCTATGACATAGACATTCTGGACTAGTACTATGTGAACAGGGGAGCATGCTGTACACTGTGGACATGTGTCAACTTTATCTATAGCCAAGTGGCTGTCAGGGAGAACTGATCCCAGTGGATACCAAAGTATATGTGGCTTTACACATTCTAGCTACAGGGACCCTTCAGTGATCTACTACTGGGGACACAGTGGTGGTAATCTCAACATCTGCCTTGAGAATACTCTTTCTTGATGCCATAATTCAGCAGGTAGGGGAACATATGTGGTTCACACATTCCACAGAGGAAACAGCAAATACCATGTGAGACATCTATAATATAACCAATTTCTGTGAGATACTGCGGGACATAGACTGTATCCATATTTAAATAAAAGCACCACCTGGTGACCTGGGAAGGAGCTATGTGAATGGCAATGGGCATCACTCCATCAACTGCCAGATCATCTGTAATGCACATGGTATCATCTATAGTGTGGCTGCAGGTCACACAGGCAGTTATCATTACTCCCACATATGGCATACCTGTGAACTGTGCCAACATTTTGCTCAGTTCATAGGAGATTATTAGGCTAATGACCCCTATTCAGTGCTTCCTAAATGTATACTGCATGATGAGTAGCCTATGTTTGTTTATGGGGTGTATGTAGACTTGGGCATGTCTGAGCAAGCATTTACATACTGCCTCTCTCTGATAGAGACATGGGTGCATGAATTTAATTTCCAATCCACTGGTCTAAGTTGCACTTGAATCAGGTTAAACAGAAACACTGCTTGATAAGGGCAGGAAACCTATTCCAGAAAAGTGGTAGTTTCTACAACACAAGCCAATCTCTCCAGCATGTTTTCTTTATGTTGTAGGTGAAAGACCTGGTAATTCTGGTGTTATTTGTTTTGTGAATTTGCAACAGGTCCATCAGAGAAGGATCAAATGATGCTTTGCAGGCCAGGCACAGATCACCCCTCAGTAGAATGTAGAATACTGAGTAAAGGGACAGGGCTTTGAAGCGGTCTGCATAGGACATGTTTATGCCCAGTATTGTTTTTTTACAGGAACCCTCTGTAAATTTGCCAGCAGTTGCACATTCCTGGTTAGGTACACACCAAAGGGAGTATGGTATTCATTTAGTCTGATGAAAGCCAAATATAATGGAATGATGATATCATTGGATCTTGATGCCATACCCTTGACTATAAGTTGCGCAACACAGAACATCTTCCTTACTACTATAGACACATGATTGTCAAAAGATAGGTAAGCATCTATGTACATTCCCAGGACCCTGACCACTGGGTCTACTGTTAGGAAGGGGTTGTTAATGTGGTAGTTTCCAGGGGTGGCCATCTTCCCAAAAGATACTATATGCATTTCTTGGCATTGAATTTAAGCCCTAGGCTCTGGCACCAATTATTTGTCTCTGTAAGGCCTTCCTGGATGGTATATGCGTCATGGGGGGACTCTATGACTGTACCCAGTTTGAAAAAGTCTGATTTGGTCAGCCAGAGGCCCTTGATGTTGGCCTTGAATTCAAAGAATTAGATGCCAAAAAGGACTGGCCCCAACACTAAGCCCTGTGAGACTCCACTAGTGACTGGCCTCCTTGTGGAGGTAGACTCCCCTATCCAAACTTCTTGGGCCCTATCTGTGAGCTATCCAGTGGGTGCCATAGTGGGTTTATACCTAACTTAGTGAGTTTCTCAACAATGCCCCAGTTTGGTATTGTGTCATGTGCTTTGACCAGGTCGAGGTAGACAGTATGCATCATTTTTCCCGCATCCATCTCTTTGGTGACCTTTTCAAAGAAATCCACCAGTTTAAATTGGCATGACCTGCCTTTGACACAACTAAACTGGATTGGATCCAGTGTCTGAAGGTTACCTGTGTCACCATTTATCACTTCCATTTTAATTCTTTCTATTACTTTGCATATGAGACTAGGCAGACTTATGGGTCTACAGTTGCCTGGGTTTGTAATAGGCTGCCCTTATATAGAGGGATGACAGTTGCAGTCATGTATTCCTGTCTGGAAGATATGGTTAAATAATGATACTACTGTACCCCCCCCCCCCCGGAGTATCTTACTGGTGATGCTGGTGTGCCCATGAACCCTGCCTGATGACACCCATCAGAAATCCACAGAATGAAGCAGACCAAGGTACAACTATGACTGATTGCAAACAAGGGGGATTACTGAGCACATGCATGGGATGCTTTAGGCATGCTTACACCGTGTGGCTTCATCCATCAGTGGCATGCAGCATGATGATCCTGGCACATGTGCAAACATATTTTCAGCATGTGCATTATTACGCAGTATCATGCTTAGCAGGCAGTTGCAGAAGGAGCAGTTCCTAGCATGCAAGGCAGTGGAAGCTGAGCCAGATGAGAGTCATTTGAGGAGCCAGCAGCAGGGAATGTCCATGCTAGCCAGGCATAATATACTGTGAAACTGGCAAAGAGGCAGCAGCTTGCACATAGCTGCAGCCCATATTAAAGCAGAGTGAAGCAGATACACTACAGTAAACATGATGAATGAAAAAATACCAGGCTAACCACACTGTACATCAGACAGAGGCAAACCAAGTAACAATGTACAAGGTGGAAGGCACAGCTATCATAATTTCCACAGATGGGACGGCATATAGGCATATATGTGGATGTCTTTCACAGGGAAATATATGAGTCCTGAGGACAATTAAAAGCAAGACTACATTTGGGTGTATAGGCTTTGAGTATGGGGGGCATTAACAGAAAAGGCATTGAGAAGGTTGAGTGTCACTGGAACAGTGTGAAGTACTGGAGGGTTTGATGGTGTGAGAGTGTGCATCTGCTAGGACATGGCCTCAGCAGTAGTTGTAGCACTACATATCAACATACTGATAGGTCCAGGGCAAGCATGGCAGTGGGATCATCATCCTGTACATGAACCTACCCGAGAGAGCTGGCTCCACTATGAAAAGTTCTGGTCAGACAGTGAACAATGAATGCTAGCAGACAAGCCAGTGCTGCATCTGCCACAACCCCAGGGGTGCCCTTTTCTGGCTGTAGACACTTAAACAACAGATGTAGCTGTGAAAGTGTCTAGCACTGTGTGAGCATGATGTTGGTCATCCATGGCCACTTGACCACCATCTATGGAGGTAACAGTGGAACAACTTTATGGATTGCTTCTCATGACACTGACGTGACATAGTATGTGATTTAGTCTATCAAAGCAATCACATATACAGGACATGCACTCCTGTAGGTCATCGTACACAACCTGCATCAACCTTACTACCATCACCATAGCTGTGTTCATGATGGCCCTGCACATATGCTGAGTCATGGTCACTGACATACACATTTTAGGGAGAGGACAGTAACCATGTATCTAGCAAGTACAGGTACCCATCCTATTATGTGTACCCCTCCAACTAAAGAGGCTAGCGTGCCGGTCCTGACATGTGGCGGGTAGGGGGTATCACACTTCCCTAACTTTAGTGTCACCAGTAACGTGTTCTCCATGTGTGGTTTCTGTCCTCTGGGTATGCATAGGAATAGAGACTATACCCTTGGTCTCTGCAGGTGATGCAGTACTCACATTCCCTGTGTCCAGCAGACACATGGTACTCACTGACTGTGCTTGCTCATCCCCACCATCACAATCAGAATTTGCAGATCAGCCCATATCAAGTCTTGTCAATTCTACACTGCTGGTGTCAGATATTCAATCATTTCTGAACCCAGAAAACACTATGTCCTATATAACCAAGTACCAGAAGTAATCATGAAAGTCAGGTGCAGGAATAGTAGGGGTCATGTATGGGGTATCCCTGATTTTCCTGTATTACCTTAGACAACTTTAATAACTTGGTCAATAACTAATGGGTCAAGAGGACTTACAGCCACTGTTATAGAGGAAGATCTCTATGTACCTGGGGCATCTCCAGTAGAGAGTCTTGGTGCCCAGTGAAGCTCTGCACCAATATCCAGCACAGCAATGTGGGGCCATGTGGACATGTCATTGACACTGACAGAGGCCAAAAACTCTTCCTACTCCATGAGAAATGGCTTAACCGACACCCTACCATGTGTTGACCTACATTCCCATGCTTGGTGTACAGCTCTGTTTTGGTAGAACAAGTAATGTTGGTGGTCCTGTGGCAGACCATTCCATTAAAATGATCCTGGCCTCTGACAGCATTAATGTCCATGACCAGATCTTTCTAGGCATGTTCCCAGCTGTTGGCCATAGAGAGAGAGGGCCTGCAGTAGCATCTAATTTTTCTAAGGCATTACTGTGTAGGTCTGGAAAACAGTGATATTACCACATTGGTTTGAGTGACCCAAAAAAAAAACTGACAACTATCCTCTTCCCCCCTTGCCCATGCTGCAAGTGTCTCTAATGGTCATTTGGTATTTCATAGCAAAAACTCATCAAAAATCAGGGATGCTTTATACAGCCAAAACGTTTCTCACTGATGCAACTAGGGCTGTACTTGCCACTACTTATCTCCTCCCCATATTTCTTTATGGTGCTCCCATCCTTACTAACATTCAGGCATCACAAAAATCAAAACTTGAACAATGCTATAACAAAGTTGCTAAATTTGCAGAAAATACCCTTTTCAGAACCCACCACTGTATATCACTAGAAAGACTAAATTGGTTAGAACTATCCCATTAACTAATACATATATAGCTTCGTACCACCTACAAAATTACCCAGAATCCATCTGCTTGTCCAGCACTAAATAATATTCTACATAACTTTGTTCTTAGTCAGTCATTACAATCTAAGAAACAAAAACTCCTGTCTGTCCACAAACCTATCATAATTGCTGGGCATTGTTTGTACTCGTACCATGTTTGTAAGGCCTGGAACTCCTTATTTGTTATCCATCGGGTCAATACCCTTCCTCCCATCTTTCAAAACCATTCTCAAAGACTTTTTAGCCAAAAGCTGTCTCTGTTCTTCTTGCTCAATACCCAGATAAAGTGTATCCTTAAATGTGAACAAATACCTGTTCATACCTTAAATCTCCTTACTCTCCCTTCTTCACTCACTTCCTTATTTATATCAATTTCTCTCCATTGGCTTTCTTTCTAAATATACCATAAGCCTGCTTTTCTCTCACTTTGTATTGCAATTCTTCTACCAGCTATACAAGGACTACAGTCACAGCAGGCTATTACTGGAGGACTATGAAGGTTGTCAGTATAAGAATGAGGCCTGGAACAATTTGGCACTGGCAGTGAAACATGTCACTGGCACTCTACGCACAACTGAATAGTATCATCATCACTATAGCAACATGAGATGATGACATCCTGACCTCCTTGGTTGGTGGAAGTCTGGGGTTAGAGCTGACGTATCACTAATGTACTGTAACCCTTGTCTTACCTACAATTACAACCTGTCAGTGCATGCCAGCCACATATCTTACACACTCCTGTTTCTCTCTCCATGGCCCTAACGCTACTGTAGAGAATGCATAGCTTCCACAGGAGAAGGACCTATACAAAAGAATATATTGCAACAACATCAAAGGCATAAAAATTATAAGCAGCATGAGAAACACATGGCAATCTGAAGAATATAACAGCAACCATAATGAATAAAACTCTGTAAGATGCTGTGTGAACTATTATAAAAGAAAATATAAAAGATTAGCATTCATCTGTGTTGCTATGCATAGGCAGTGGTACATACATATGATGAGCTAACAGCTGCTTATATTTGAGAACAACCACTCTGCTTTCAACCTTCTTTAATACCCAGTTGGTTGTGTATGCAAGCAAAAATAACAACAATTTCAAATAAAAGTATTAATGCAACATGGTAAGCAATTATCAACATTATTCACATGATGTGAGTACAAACCACATAGACTACCAATGTGTAATACACATGTATTGTTTGTTGTTATTATTTACAACGCTGCTGTGTGCATCACAGCATCCAGACTTACTCATCCAATGCTTTCATCATGTGGAATACATCTTTATGTATACAACTCTAATACAGGGAGGGGTGCAGAGGACACAGTACCATGCATAAACCACATATATATTTAAGCAATTTTGCATTTTCAGTAATATTTTAGTATTTCTGACTTGGTTGACTTACTTAATGTTTTATTTTCATCATTATGTCGCTTGATCACAAACTGCTTCATTGGTGACCACAGTTCTGCTTATAAAAGGAATGGTCTATTTCCTGCTATAAAATGGTATGGTCAGAATATATATTAACTCCTTTTATATTGGCAAAACAGAGACAGCCTTGAAAGATGGGGTCTATGAACATATAAGGGACATAAAAAACCATATTCAAGAACATGCTGGGCATGAGTTTGCTCTTTTTATTATAGAAGTACTTGATTGTGACTTGAGGGGAGGACCATGTTAAGGTGAGGCTGCAGTGCAAGCAATTAGAATGGCAATTAAGAACCAATGACACGGGTCCTTTTGGTTTAAATGAAACTTTATCTCTTTCTTGCTGGTTGAAAATTAGGGCATTGTATTGATAACAAAATTTTACATAAATAATTTTTTAACTATATGGTGGACTTAGCTATATTTATGAGTGTTTGTATCAGGTTATTATTAATAGTGGTCTCATGTATTTCTGGTATAGATTCTAAACATTTTAAAATGTATTGTAAATTGGGGTGACATTATTATCTGTGCAGCAGTGACTGATTGAATTATTGGCTGCAGGTTCCTCAGCAGAGGAACGGTATATATGATGGACACTTACTATTGATTGTTACTATGAGGAAGTTCCATATTATAGTAAGGGGAGGAATGTGCTTAGTGTTTCCAATAAATTTCTTCTGGATTTTATTTCTGGTGTGCTTTTAGTGCAACACATTTTATCCTCGGTGTGGATTACCCTGAGGGTTGGTTTTACCTATTTTTCATAGTTTGGTTTGGATCCTGTTTATGTTTTTCCTAGAATATATATCATGCCATAATTAACATAATAAAACTATACCAACCTTGTTTAAAGTTCTACCCCATCCATGCAAAGAAAGCTACCTACATCAAATTGCAAGAAAGCTACAAATTTGCCATGACTCTTCAGTATTATAGGAGGGATGAAAGAAGTAAAGTTAAGCACAAAGTGAACTTAAAGGAAAACTCCACCAGAAACTCATAAAATTCCTTTTTCAATAAACCTTGATATCCTATTATGCATTAATGCAGCAGAATCAATCTTCTTTATCACACTTTAATTTTAAGTCCCCCAAAAATGGATATTTTGGGGACTGCCAAACTGAAGTGATTTATGTCTGTATTTTAATCATATTCCCATAATGCAGTTTGTGCCTCTATAATATTACAAAACCCAGATGAAATAAATGAGGTATGTTTTCCTTCAGTAAGTTGCAATGACAGTGACACAAGTTATTGACTTCTTACACTGACTCTGAAAAGAATGCCAGTATTTAATTTTAAAGTGAATTACTTTGATGGCCATATGAATAATCCTCCATATATGGAAGGCAAATTGCAGAATATCTGTTAAGTACTTAAACTTGTTGTTATGCAGTTTACACAACACCCACCCTCTTGCTTAGGTGTTAAAGTTCCCATTTAAATCAAGCAGCTCTCTCTGCTCATTCATATGTGACTGACAGTTTTCATTCCAACAGGCAGTATGAAAAGCTAATTTTATTGCAAACTGTCCTTAATTTTTCTACATCCATCCATCATCCCTTTTTCCTATTTTTGCACATGGGACAGGATATCACTTCAACTTTGACAATCATGTAGAGATAATACTCACACTCTTGAGAGGCTAGCCCTGCCATAATTCATCCATAACACACATACATACTCATACCTATGGCCAATCCAGCATATCCACTCCATCTACAATAAGTATTTAGAAAGTAGAAGGAAAATAGAGCAAACCGAGAAAACTGCAACAAACAAAGGGAGGACATGCAAACTCCACACAGAAGGCACTCTGGCTGAGAATCAAAATGATGAACCCTTGCTTTGAGGCAACAAGACAACCTGCTGTGCCACTGTGCTGCCCTATAAAATGCAAAAACCCCCAAAAACAAAACAAAACAAAAACAGCACGTCATTATTTACATATGAGGGAAGTTATCAATTTATGCAGCCTTCTTCTTTATATAAGGATGCTTCAAACAGCTAACTCTCCATAGAAGAGTTTCACTTCATTTTTTATTTATTGGTTTGTCATCCAGGTAGGCAAATTGGTCTTCACAGACATTTTCAGTCATGACCCAGGTCAAAAAGGCACGGATAAACAGAGTATATATAAATACTTTACAGTAGCTAATCAACCATCATATTTCATGAACATCAACATCAACCTCCATTTTTCACTTTCTATATGGAGCTGGGGTGTTGTGTCAACTGTTGCCATCTCCCTATATATATATATATATATTCAATGTCATTCTCCTGCCTTCTTCAACACTCATGCCTGACTGTTGCAGGTCTTCTTTCTCACAATCCATCCACCTATTTGCTGGATGCCATTATTTCCTCTTAACTTATTCCTGTCTGTCCCAAATCATTTTCACCACATTTTCTTCTGCTTTTCTGCACATGTGCCTGAACCACCATAATCTGTTCTCATTGACCATTTCTGCAACTGGAGCAACTCTGGCTTCTACTTTTATGCCCTCATTTCTTCTTCTGTCCTATAGTGTGCATCCTACCACCCATCTCAAGCACTTCATAGCCATTAGCTCTAGCTTCCTCAACTGCTCTACCATACTGCCCAAGTTTCTGCATCATACAGTAGTGCTGGTCAAGAAACTGTTTTGTACAACTTACTTTTCAGCTTGTTTGGCATTCTTCTGTCCTACACTACCCCTGACAATCAGTGCCAGTTCTGCTGAAGCCAGTCTGATTCTAAGTTTAACCTCCTAATTTAGACTTCCATTCTCTTCAATCAGCTCTCCCTGATACTTGAAGATTATTAACCTGTTCCACTGTTTTCCCTTCTACTTCAATTCTCAGCTTTTCTGAACTCCATCTTTTGCTACCATTACAACTGTCTTATCTGTACACAGTTTCATCCCATGTGCCTTCAGTTTCGCATTTCATTCCCCCATCCTTTGCTGAAGTTCTTGCTCAGAGTCTACCTACAATGCCACATCATCTGCATACAGCAACTCTGTTGATCTGTCTCCTCCGACCTATTTTCTAATGTAGTCATCACCATTTTGAAAAGCAGTGGGCTCAGAGCTGAACCCTGGTGCACACCCATTTCAACTGGGAACCCCTCTCTGAGGGCGAACATTATTAATACTTCAATCATTGGTTCCTTGTACAAAATCTGCACTAATTTTTCCAAGGTTTCTGGGAATCTAAACCACCACAGGATTACCTAAACCAGCTTTCTGGAGACCTTGTCATATGCTTTCTCCAGTCTTGGAATGCCCACTTGGACTCTTTCCCCATCTGTAACTTCTACTCATCTATCTGTCTCACTGCAAACATCAGGTCAGTTGTGCTGCATCCTGATCTGAATCTGAACTGCTTATCTCCCATCTTACTTTTTCTACTACTTTGCATATTTGTTTTAATCACCCACTCCAGAACTTTCTTGCAAAATGACAGGGAGTCTTATACCTTTGTACTGCCCATAGTTGTGAATGTCCCCTTTGTTCTTGAACACTGGCACTAGTATGCATATTCTCCAGTCATCTGGGATACATCTTTCTCTCCACACTGCTATGTGTACCCTCAGGAGCCATTTCTCCCTTATCTCACCCAGCGTCTTTATGATATCTGCTGTGAACTCATCTGAGCCTGCTGCTTTCCCTAACTTCATTTTCCTAAGTGCTGTCCTTACTTCTTTGATTGATGGGTCTGTGACTTCCCTCATTGTAGGCTGTGTCTGGGGCAGTACATCTTCTGTGGGATTTTCTTCATTCAGAAGCTGCTGGAAGTACTCTTTCCATCTGCCTTTGATGTCCTGTGGATTGGTGAGCAGGTTGTTGATGACATCCCCTCTGAAGGGTGCCTGACTATGTTCTTTATCTTTCTGTCTTTATCTTGCATCCTGATACAGTTTCTTTATGTCATCTACTGACTTTCTTTCCAGAAGCTGGTAGAGTGCCTCTGATGCCTTTGTTATTGTTCTTTGCTATTGCAACTCTTTTCTTAGCTTTTTTGTTAGCCAATTAGTATCCCGTGCTAGCCTGGTCCATCTTTTCTATCTCCCACTTTTTCCTGCATTTCTTCTTTCTTTTAATGACTTCCTGGACTTCTACATTTCACCATCAGCTTTCCTTATGTACCTTATTTCCATACCTGGCTCAGCCGCATATCTGTTCTGTAGTCTTTAAACATGCTGTTTTGATGTGCTACCATCCCAATTCCAATTAAATTCCACCTATTTCTTCTTCTTGAGGTGATAGAGTCCTGAGTAATTCCTAGAACTGTTGTACTTTCTGTCCAGTCAACTTCCAGGTCCTCAGCCTGGTCTCTGTTGACATTACAGCCTTCTTTCACCACTGCTTGCAGCTGATTGTGGCAATCAGTGGTTTATGCTGTGGGCCAACTCTTTTACTGGGGATGACTTTACAATCACTGATTCTACCCCAGTGCCCTTTCCTTACTAGAAGGAAGTCTACTTGGCTTGCATGTTGGCCACACATGCATGTGATCTTATGACTGTGTCTCTTTCTGAACCATGTGTTGGCTACCACCTAGTCATTTACCATTCAGAAGTCTATAATGGCCTCTCCTTCTTTATTTGTGTTTCTCCACCCATGTGGAACTAGGCAGTTCTCATGCCCTGTTCTGTCTGTTCCGATATGTGAATTCAGACAACTGTTATTAACACCAATTCATATTGTCCTGCTTTATTTAGAAGGTCCTGCAACTGATGTCTAAATGCAATATTTTCCTCACTATCACAACTTTGCTGTGCGACATAGGCTGATATTATGAATACCGACATTTTTATGAGTCTGTCGCTAATTCTGCTGACATCCCTCATTGTCTCCTGAAATCTCTTCCTCACAATTCCCACACCATTTCTAGTCTATCCCCCTCCTGAGTAGCTTAGATGCACTGCCCTTACATCTATTCTTTTGGCTACATAGGATGTCCAGCCTCATCATTATCATCATGTCATTATCATCATGTCATCCACCTCCAAGCTGCGTCCTGTCAGTGAAAATGCATTGAATGTAGCAATTCTTACTTCATGTTTGGAAGGTTGACTGGTTTTACGTTCAGCTTTCTCTCAACAGAGCTATCCCAGGTAATCCAAGTTGGCAACTGGACACTTGTCAGCTAGTAGCTTATTGACCCAGTGCTGCTGGGCTTTATGGTGGGCGCACACTGGCCAATAGGGGCACATACACCCCTCCCACCATTAGCATGGATCCCTGGAGTAGGCCGGGTCCTTAAACTATTTATCATCGGAAAAAGTCCATGCCCATTTGGCAACATTAGTCAACACAACTTTGCCACAGCATGCAGTCATAATCCACATTCTCCTATCATGAAGATACTGCATGTCACAGTTGATGCCCGAAATGGTTGGTTTATACAACTTTTCTCCTTTTACGGCACCATGTAGAGTCTGTGCTGCTGCCATTCTTTGGTGAGTTTGAGACAGAGGTAAGAGGAACCCTACAGAGGCACAGGGAGAACATTCAAACTCCAAATACGCATTGTCTAGAGGTCAGGATCAAACCTTGTACCTTGTGTATGGGAGGTGTAGAGCTTAACCATTATGCTAACTGGTGAAGTTTAACCAGAGTACCTCAAGAAAACCCATGCAGAAATGGGGAGAACAAGCAAACTCTACAAAGACAGTGACTACAGATCAGAACTGAACCTCAGGCCCTGATTGTGGCAGATATCTTAATCACTGCTATGGACTTCGGCAAGTCTCAGGGAGTGAACTGTGGGCTATGACTAAAAGGCCATACTACCTAGCCTACATCATGCAGACTGAGATAACATTTTCCATGAAATGATGTGAAATTTAACTAGGAATTAAAAAAAAAAGATGATGGAATCATCATGATCTTTACACATAAACAAATGTAAATGAAATAAAAGGCACTGATGGGTTTCTGGAAAATAGTTGGATTAGAAAGAAGAAAAATAACTATGAGATCAAGTTAACTATGATGGCCTACGGTGTTGCATTTTAGCCCGAAAACAACACAAAAATAATTCTATAACCAATGGACTTGTTAAAATGATTGTCACTGCTCACGGAAATGTTAAAGAGAATGGTACTGAAACTATTTTATTCACCTACTTCAAAAAAGACATTTATTTTCACCAGTATAGGGATTTTCAGACCTACCTGTGACTTTAGTGAACTGATAGTGTCTTCAAGTTCTTGCCTAAGAGATGTAGGCATTAGACCTTTAATTTTCATTTCATACTCTTGCCGCACATGTGTTATCTGAAACAAAAGATAAGTTTAAGATTATAGCTTGTACAACATTAAATATGTCATGCAGTAAGCAATACTTGAAATAAGCCTCATGAACTAGAAGTTTTTATGTTAATGCACAAAAGCCAAGTTTTATTTTATGCTCTCTCTGTACCCAACTGTAAACAGGCTTATTATAATGATGTTATGAAATGAGCCTGTCAAAAAATAATCTTATTGTTTACAGAAGACAGGGGCATTATTTTTGCTGCAGGCTATGCAGAGGCAGGAATATCATTAAGCCATCCAATCAACATATTATCAATCAAGGCAACACAAGGCATAAACTTTTAATGATAGTGAGTGCTTTCGCAGCACCTTTGCTGCTTCATCAGACGTTACAGAAAATGAGATCACTTGGCCAATTCAGCCTTAAAGTTACAGGTCATAAAATAGATCTACTACATCAATGGTCTGTATAGGTAACAACAGTGCACAAAATAATAACAAATAAAATATAGTAGGAAGGCATGCCAGAATGCAGGTAAAGGCTAGGACTGTGATAGTGAGGGTCAGAACTTTGAATGTTGGCAGTATGACTGGTATAGGGAGAGAGTTAGCTGATATGATGGACAGAAGGAAGGTTGGTATATTGTGTGTGCAAGAGACCAGATGGAAGGGGAGCAAGGCTAAGTGTATCAGAGGTGGGTTCAAACTGTTTTATCATGGTGTGGATGGGAGGAGAAATGGTGTAGGGGTTACCCTGAAGGAACAGTATGCTAAGAGTGTTTTGGAGGTGAAAAGAATGTCGGATAGAATGATGTTTATGAAGCTGGAAATTGATGGTGTAATGATGAATGTTGTTAGTGGATATGCTCCACAAGTTGGCTGTGTGATGAATGAGAACGAAAAAGTTTGGAGTGAGTTGGATGAAGTGGTGATGACTGTACCCAAGGGTGAGAGACTGGTGATTGGAGCAGATGTTAATGGGCATACTGGTGAAGGGAACAGAGGGGATGAGGAAGTGATGGGTAGGTATGGTGTTAAGCAAAGGAATGCAGAAGGGCAGGTGGTAGTGGATTTTGCGAAAAGGCTGGACATGGCTGTGGTGAATACATATTTTAACAAAAGGGAGGAGCATAGGGTGACATACAAGAGTGGAGGAAGATGTACACAGGTGGATTATATCTTACGTAGAAGGGCCAGTCTGAAGGAGATTGGAGACTGTAAAGTGGTGGCAGGGGAAAGTGTAGTTAGGCAGCATAGGATGGTGGTTTGTAAGATGACGGTGGTGATCAAGAAGAGGAGGAGGAGTGTGAGGGCAGTACCAAGGATCAAATGGTGAAATTGAAAAAGTGTAATTATGAGGTGAAATTCAGGGAAGAGTTAAGACAGGCACTGGGTGGCAGTGAAGAGTTACAGAATAGCTGGGTAACTACAGCAGAGCTAGTAAGGGAGATGGCTAGAAAGGTGCTTGGTGTGACATCTGGAAAGAGGAAGGAAGACAAGGAGACCTGGTGGTGGAATGAGGAAGTACAGGAGAGTATACAGAGAAAGAAGTTGGCAAAGAAGAAGTGGGATTGTCAGAGAGATGAAGAAAGTAGACAGGAGTATAATGAGATGAGGTGCATGGCAAAGAGAGAGGTGGCAAAGGATAAGGCATATGAAGAGTTGTATGAAAGGCTGGACACTAAGGAGGGAGAAAAGGACTTGTACCGATTGGCTAGACAGAGGAACCGAGCTAGGAAATATGTGCAGCAGGTAAAGGTGATAAAGGATAAAGAGGGAAACATACTTACAAGCGAGGAGAGTGTGTTGAGCAGATGGAAAGAGTACTTTGAGGGGCTGATGAATGAAGAGAATGAGAAGGAGAGAAGGTTGGATGATGTGCGGATAGTGAATCATGAAGTGCAGTGGATTAGCAAGGAGGAAGTAAGGATAGCTATGAAGAGGATGGAGAACAGAAAGGCTGTTGGTCCAGATGACATACCTGTGGAAGCATGGAAGTGTTTAGGCAAAATGGCAGTGCAGTTTTTAACTAGATTGTTTAATGAAATCTTGGAAAGAGAGAGGATGCCTGAGGAATGGAGAAAAACTGTTTTGGTACAGATTTTTAAGAATAAGGTTGTTGTGCAGAGCTGTAGTAACTATAGAGGGATTAAACTGATCAGTCACAGCATGACGTTATGGGAAAGAATAGTGGAAGCTAGGTTAAGAAGGGAGGTGATGATTAGTGATTAGCAGTATGGTTTCATGCCAGGAAAGAGCACTACAGATGCAATGTTTGCTCTGAGAGTGTTGATGGAGAAGTACAGAGAAGGTCAGAAGGAGTTGCATTGTGTCTTTGTGGACTTAGAGAAAGCATACGACAGGGTGCCTAGAGAGGAGTTGAGGTATTGTATGAGGAAGTCGGGAGTGTCAGAGAAGTATGTAAGAGTGGTACAGGATATGTACGAGGGTAGTGTGACAGTGGTGAGGTCTGCAGTGGGAGTGATGGATGCGTTTAAGGTGGAGGTGGGTGGGATTACATCAAGGATCAGCTCTGAGCCCTTTTTTATTTGCAATGGTAATGGACAGGTTGACAGACGGGATCAGACAGGAGTCCCGTGGACTATGATGTTTGCAGATGACATTGTGATCTGTAGTGACAGTAGGGAACAGATAGGGGAAACCCTGGAGAGGTGGATATATGCTCTAGAGAGAAGAGGAATGAAGGTCAGCAGGACTAAGACAGAATATATGTGTGTGAATGAGAGGGAGGATAGAGGAATGGTGAGGATGCAGGGAGTAGAGGTGGTGAAGGTGGATGAGTTTAAATACTTGGGATAAACAGTTCAGAGTAATGGTGAGTATGGAAGAGAGATGAAGAAGAGAGTACAGGCAGGATAGAGTGTGTGGAGAAGAGTGTCAGGAGTGATTTGTGACAGACGAGTACCAGTAAGAGTGAAAGGGAAGGTCTACAAGAGGGTAGTGAGACTAGCTATTTTATATGGGTCAGAGACAGTGGCATTGACAAAAAGGCAGGAGTCAGAGCTGGACATGGCAGAGTTAAAGAAGTTAATATTTGCACTGGGTGTGATGAGGGTGGACAGGATTAGGAATAAGTATATTAGAGGGTCAGCCCAGATTGGAAGGTTTGGAGACAAAGCCAGAGAGGCAAGATTATGTTGGTTTGGACATGTGCTGAGGAGAGATGCAGAGTATATTGGGAAAAGATGCTAAGGATGAAGCTGCCAGGTAAAAGGAAAAGAGGAAGGCCTAAGATAAGGTTCATAGATGTGGTGAGAGAGGACATGCAGGCGGTTGGTGTGACAGAGCAAGATGCAGAGGACAGGAAGAAATGGAAACAGATGATCCGCTGTGGCGACCCCTAACGGAAGCAGCTGAAAGAAGAAGAAGAAGATATACGAATCAGCATTTATAAAAAGCAGCATATATAAGAAAACATATATAAAAGCAAAAAGCAGCATAAATAAAAAATATAGAAAAACATATGTAAACTGTATCTAAAAAGCAGCATATATAAAAAAGCAGCATAAATAAAAAATATAGAAAAACATATGTAAAATATATATAAATATATTCTAGGTGCATCCTATCTCTTCAATTCCCTGGCTTGCACAACAGGTTTAATACATATCTTGTCATTCAGACCCCTACCTGTAGTGGCCCACATACTAAAAATCCATTTAAGTTCTGATGTTTCTGTTCTATTTCTGACATTACCCCCCCCCCCCCCCCCGTTCACTGGGTACAATGTTCTCAATCACCACAAATCTAAAGAAGTGTGTGGGGTTATGCTGCATGACATGTTTAGCTAGTGCACTTGTTTCTGTCTGTCTGCTAATATTATACACATGCTCTCTAATATGGTCTCTGAACTTTCTGTCTGTTTTGCCACAATAAAAGGACATACATGCCTGGCAGTAAGCCAGGTAGACCACATGCAAAATTCACAACTAGCACGTATTCCATCTTCCTACCTGCATCAGGGTGTAAAAACCTGCTGCTTGTATCAATCAGATGGCAAAAGTTGTGTTTGTTACAGGGCAAAGTGCTTACAGCACTCAAAGCCATCTCATTACTGTTATCCAACTTTGGATAACACGACATCCTTTTAAGTGATTTTTTATTTCTGAAGGCATATCTTGGTCTATCCCCACTACAGACTTAATCTGTTCATCTGTGCATAGGACACGCCAATTCCTGTCAAAGATATTCATCTCTATTGTCCCTTACCTGCTTCTCAGAGAAGTAAGGTTTCCCTTGATTCCCCCCTCGTCAATGGTATCTGAGACAGAACTTCATCTACTTCCTTAGGATTATAACCCCGTGATTTAAAATGATCACTCAGAACTCAGATTCTTGATAGAAATCTTCATTCTTAGAATTCAATCTTGATGCTCGTCGGCCCTTTTTAAAAATGTGATCAAAGGACAGGACAAAACTCACCATAACAAAAAGAGAATACCCCTTATGTATTCCAGTAATATTAAACAGTTACAGAATATCTTTGACAAGAACTGGCATGTCCCATGCCCGGATCAACAGATTAATTCTATAGTGGGAGATGGACCAAGCTATGCCTTCAGAAATAAAAAAAATCACTTAAAAGGATGTTATGTTATCTTAAAGTCTATAGTGGGGGATAGACCAAGATATGCCTTCAGAAATAAAAAAAAATCGCTTAAAAGGATGTTGTGTTACCTGAAGTTGGATAACAGTAATGAGATGGCTTTGAGTGCTGTAGGCACTTTGCCCTCTAACAAATGTAACTTCTGCCATCCGATTGATACCAGCAGCAGGTTTTTGCACCCTGATACAGGTAGGATGATGGAATTTAATAATATACATGCTAACTGTGACTCTATGCATGTGGTCTACCTGGCTTACTGCCAGGCATGTATGTCCTTTTATGTTGGCAAAATGGACAGAAAGTTTAGAGACCATATTAGAGAGCATGTGTGTAATATTAGTAGACAGACAGAAACAAGTGCACTAGCTAAACATGTCATGCAGCATAACCCCACCAACTTCTTTAGATTTGTGGTGATTAAGAACATTGTGCCCAGTAAACAGGGAGGTACTGTCATTAATAGAACAGAAACATCAGAACTTAAATGGATTATTAGGATGCAGGCCACTACAGGTAGGGGTTTGAATGACAAGATATGTATTAAACCTGTCCTGCAAGCCAGAGAATTGAAAAGATAGGATGCACCCAGAATATATTTATATATACTTTACATATGTTTTTCTATATTTTTTATTTATGCTGCTTTTTTATATATGCTGCTTTTATATTTGTTTTCTTATATATGCTATTTTTTATTTATTATTTTGTGCACTGTTGTTGCCTATACAGACCATTGATGTATTAGATTTATTTTACGATCTGCAACTTTAAGGCTGAATTGGCCAAGTGATCTCATTGGCTGACTTGGATTTTAAAAAATGGTGCCTTTTTGGTGTTTTCTGTAACGTCTGATGAAGCAGCAAAGGTGTAGCGAAAGCGCTCACTATTATTAAAAGTGTATGCCTTGTGTTGCCGTGACGTAGTCCTTCGCTATGTTTTACTGTGTATTGTGCTTTTTGTGTGTGGAACCATTTATCCATACTGTCCTTGCCATTTTGATATTATCAATCAAGTCCATAGCTGATATGCCAGGAAACATATAACTGCTCACCTGGAAAATAAATCACTGAAATTAGTGGTCTGAGTGATACAATCCATGGCAGAGATCTTGTACCTCAGCTCCTGCAGAGTGGTACTTATTATGCAGTCTGGATATGTTGCGGACCATTGTATATACTACTCCCCCTTTAACAGTACCCTACTCTTGCGGTCAATGTCTTCATTCCTTGGAAAGCGTGGCTGCCACACTTATAATATTATTTTCTTTTCCCATTGTTTGGCTGTATATATCAAGTGGTAGTAATATATATATATATATATATATATATATATATATATATATATATATATATATATATATATATATATATATATATATATATATATATATATTAATTTATCGAAATTACATTTACTTGAAATTCAGAATCCAGAGACGACTTCTTAGAAAGACACTTTTATTCAAAACCTTGGGCCACCGAAATTTTATGAAGGGTAAATAACCACTTGGCAACCAGGACAACATAATACAATGGAACATATTTAAACCCATGCAAGTGGGGCGTTATGCCCCCTACACCCCCCAACTAAATATACCAACTCCGAGATCACACTACACTGGGGAAAAGGGCAAAAGTCTCCATGGTGGCCAAGTGATTCTTTACCCTACATAAAATTTCAATGCTCAGAAGTTTTGAAACAAGTGTCTTTCAAAGAAGCCATCTTGGGATTGTGAATTTTGAGTAAGTGTAACTTCAATAAAGGAAGGTAGCACCCATATATTTGTTTTACTGAGTGATTATAACCAATGCTAATGCTTCCTTTTCTATAACTCTTCTACTTGTGTTTAATTTATTCTTGCCTGTTACATTACCTGTATTCATCATTTTGTGTTAACAAGGTTGTATCAGAAAATAAATGACCTAGTGGTCCAGTGCAGGTGCATACCAATACCACCCAGAGTAAGCTGGCACAGCTGGACTACACACAAAATTGCAAGAAACACTTTTATAAAGCTTGTGTGAAGCAACATAAAAGTGCAATGCATTAATATTATGATGCTGTGGTAAGCTTGACCTTCCCCAATAAATGTGATAAGTCAGAATAAAATAACTACACTTGCCAGAGGCTGAGAAGAGCAGCAATGTTTGGTAACACACGATATCAGACCTAGGAAACTGTAAAGGAAATGCAGTGAAGGATGCTGCAAACACAACTATCAATGACCCAATACTGCAGGAAGTGTCACACAGAAGGTCCCAAGTAAGAGGTTAGTGTATTGTGCTTTGATAATGTAAGGCATAAATATACTAATGACCCAGCCCCACCATTTTGTTATTAGTTCTCACTGAAGTAACTTAAGTTATTGCGCAAGTTATAAGTCACAAACATGGAATCATCATCATCATTAGCCCCTTTTTTCAATTTCTAACCTAGGGACTGGGTGTCGTGTCACCTGTCGCCATTTCTCTGGTTTCAGTGCCACTTCTACCTTCTTCAACAGTGATGCCCGAGTGTTGCAGGTCATCTTTCACATAATCCATCCATCTCTTTGCTGGATGCCCTCATTTCTTCTTGATATCTTCCTGTCTGTACCCAGATATCTTCACACGACTGTCTTCTGATTTCTTCCACATGTGCTCAAACCAGTGTAATCTGTTCTCTTTGACCTTCTATGCAATCAGAGCTACTTGGGCTCCTGCTCTGACATGTTCATTTCATTATCTGTCCACAATGTGCATCTGGCCACCCATCTCAAGCACGTCATCTCCTCCACCTCTGCCTTCTTCAATGGATCTACCTTCACTGCCCAGGTTACATTATCATACATGTTTTGAACACCTTGCTTTTCAGCTTTTTTGGCATTCTTCTGTCACACACCACCCCTGACACTGTGCCAGCTAACTGCAGCCCCTCTGATTCTAGCTTTGATCTCCTTATTTAGACTTCTCTTCTCTTCAATCAACCTTCCTATATACTTGATGCAGTTAACCTGTTCCATAATTTTTCCTTCTCTTTCAATTTTCCGCTTCTTCTGATTCCCCCATTTGCTACCATGACATTTGGCTCATCTGTACTCAAGTTTTATCCTGTGTGCCTTCAGTTTTGCATTACATTCCCTCATCTTTTGTTGAAGCTCTTATTCATAGTCTGCTTGTAATGCTGTATAGATTCATAGGTAAGGTTCATATGTAAGTACTAGACTAACTGCTCTTGTGGGCCTTTTTAAGCCTAGTCAATTTCCCTTTCAAAGGTGAGAATCAGTCCCTGTACCTTGGGTCTGTAAGGTTATAACCATTATACCAACTCCCAACCCCCAAATTAGTTAATTTATAGTTCATAGGTAACTACCAAGCTAAAGGCCCTTATGGGCCATTTTAAGCCTAGTCAATTTCCCTTAGTAAGAATCATAGGTTCATAGGTTCATAGGTTTATACTAGGCTATCTGCCCTAAGGCATTTATAAGCCTAAAAAATACTGTGCCCATTAGTTTGTTGTGCTTCTGTCCAGCAGTGACACAGAGATGATTCCCTCCCATCTACAGGTCTAGATTTCTCTTGAACAGAGTCAGCGAGGTGCTCTGCCTCACATGGACCCCTCCAGCACATCCTATTTATATCCGTGCTAAGGTTTAAGTCGCTTGCTCTAGTGGTTTTGGTGGATTTGGATTTTTGAGGTGGAGCATGTCCATTAATTCCAGGTTGGACATGGCCTTGTATGTCAGGCACATGTCACCTCTGAGCAGATGGTATGCGACTGAACAGAGCTGGAGTTTCTTCAATCTGGCAGCATATGACAGATTTTGGAGTCCCTTTATCCTTTTGGTGAGGAACTTTTGGGGTCTCTCCAATTGCTGCAGATGTCGGGTGAGATACATCCATCATTGGTCTGATAAGTGAAGAGTACAGGGGAACAATGACCTCACTAGATCTGGATGTGAATCCCTTCATGATCAGGTGGGCAATGTAGAAGGTCTTTCTAACCACTTTAAAGGCCACTGTCAGCCTGGGTCCCCAGGTCCCTGATAACCTCTTCTGTGCTTAGTGGATTGCCACCTATATGGTAGCTTTTGGCGTTTAACTTCAGGCCATGGCTCTAGTCCTTCTGAAGGATATCCGTGTCCGATGCACTTTCCACTATTGGGACACCACTTGTCTGACACAGCGCCAGCAACTCTAACCCTGTGGGTTCTGTCCCCATCTTGTGACATATGGGTTTACATTTCAATGTCTGCAAGTCCCCTATATCTTTGTTTATGAGCTCCATTATGATCCTCTCCATAGCTTTGCAGACTAGACGTTTGCACTGAACCTGTCTGCCAGTATGTTGGCAATGTCTGTGGGTTCAGTGATTTTTGTATCATTTTGGACTAATTCTGAGCATATCTGGGAGTTTCCACCCAGGTTCCTAACATAGTTGAAAAAGGCCTTATGATTGTCCTTTGAATCCATGGCAATTTTTCTCTCTTTTTACTAATAATGATCATATGGATTTTGTTCTATCATGTAATAGCTTTCTCCTCTTATTGTAAAGTTTGTTAATGGCTGGGGTCCACCAGACTTTGTGGAAAGAATCTTGGTTTTATTTGGGATTGCCTGATCCATGCAGTCCTGGAGGTGTTCATAGAAGGCATTTGTAAGGGCTTTGGTTTCCACTGGCTCAGGGGCCTTGAAGGATACGAAGTTCTTCACAATGGTCTTTTGTTTGATTTCCAGTGAGATTAGTTTATGATCAGATCTCACCAATGATTTGTCCCCATGTTTGTGACAATGAGATCTAGTATATTTTCTCGAACAGTGACTAGCTGTTCCATGGCATTTGAATTTATGAACTCCAGGAACCCAGTGTCTTCAGGAAGGCTGCATGATATGAGATAAAACCTAATAGTGCCGGTGCTCTCAGGAGCCTTGAACCAGGTTTCAGTTACAGCACAGACATCTTTGAGATTTAGACTTCTGGCATTGAGCAGCATTAGCATGTCATCCCAGGCAGACAGACACTGGATGCCAATTGTTAAAGCTGATCATCTTGTCTCTATATTGTGGCATCATTCTTGGTGAAGGAAGGATACTGCTCAGGGTTACACCAGCATGGACAATGACTGTGTCATTGTTCAATCAAACCCTATAGCTCTTGTTTGTGAGGTAAATAAGTTAACCATTATGCCAACCCTGTTTTTGGGGAATTTGCTGTGTTTTATTTTTATTTTATTTCATTTATTTTTGTGAATTTCTTCACCCAGGCTGTGCCAGCAATTGCTCTGTTGTGATGAGTGTACTACCCCAGTAAACAAACTAAATAAATATTCTGACATTCTTATTAAAAATACCTGTAATCTGGATTTGAACCCTGAATTACTCCAGCTCTTACTTACAATTTAATGCATTAATACATTCAGCCACAGAGAAAGTAGCTGCATTCAGCAGTTTGGTTGATAAGTCCCCTCTCACCTGTTTGATAATGTAGATCATTACCAGTATGACCAGCAGTGGGCTCAGAGATGAACCCTGGATGCACACCCACTTCCACTGGGAGCTCTATGAATCCAAAGTATTCATACTTGTGTCATTGGGTCCTTATACATAGCCTGAACTCATCAAGCCGATTTTTCTGATACTTAAACCCATCACAGGAATGTCTAAACCAGCTTTCTTTTGACCTTATCACATGCTTTCTCCAAATCTAGGAATGGCCAGTTGGATTCTTTCCTTATCTCTAGCTTCTTCTCAACTATTTGTCTTACTGCAAACATCGAGCTGATTATGCTGCATCCTGATCTGAATCGGAACTGCTCATCTCCACTCTTACTTTCTACTGCTGCGTATTTGTTTATCAATATCCCTCTCCGGCATTTGTATGCAGTATGAGAGGAGTTTGATACATCGATATTGCACACAGCTGTGAATATCTCCTTTGTTATTGTAGACTGGCACCAGAACGCTTACTCCCCACTCATCTGGGAAACGCTTTTTTTCTCTATATCGCTCCGAGTAGCCTATAGAGCCATTTCTCTCCTACTCACCCATCATCTTGATCATATATGCCGTGGCCTCATCTGAACCTTCAACTTTCTCTGACTTCATTTTGCTTCATGCTGTTCTTATTTCTGCTAGGGTGGGCTCTTCTTTCTCTTTCATTGTAGGCTGTGTCTGGGACAGTACAGCTTCTGCTATGTTTTCTTCATTCAGAAGCTGTTGGAAGTACTGCTTCCATCTGTCTTTTCTTAACTGGGGACGGGTAAGCAGATTATTGATGGCATGCCTTATAAATGGTATATGATGACCATCTTCTTTATCTTACTATCTTTGCCTTGCCACCTGATAGAGTTTCTTTGTGACAGATGCTGAGTCACTTTCCAGAAGCTAGCTGAGCATCTCTGATGCCTTGTTTTTACTGTTGTGACTGATCTCTTAGATTCTTTGTTAACAAACCAACATTCCTTCTAAGCCTTGACTGTCTCTTCTATCTTCCACCTTTTCCTGGACTACTACTTTCTTTTGTTAACTTCCTGGACTTCTGCATTCCACCACCAGCTTTCTTTGTGTACATTATTTCCATACCTGGCTTGGCCACATATTTGTTCTATAGTCATCAACCATGCTACTTGGAGACTCTGCCATTCTTAAGCTCCATCTGTTTCCTCTTCTTCCTGAGTATTTCTTTGAATTCTTGTGCTTTCACTCTGGTCAACATCCAGGTTTTCATCCTAGTCTCTGTTGACCATAGAACTTCTCTGAGCATTGCTTGCAGCTGATTGTGCCACTAATGGTTTATGCTGTGGGATGACTGTTTCACTGGGGATGGCTTTGCAATCACTGATTCTACCCCAGTGCCCTTTCCTTACTAGGAGGAAGTCTACCTGTGTTGCATGTTGGATACTCTTGTATGTGATATTGTGACTATCTCTCTTGCTGAAACATGTGTTGGTTAACATCAAGCAATCTGCCAGGCCTTCTTTATTCCTATTGCCCCACCAATATGAGCCTATTCAGTCCTCCTATCCTGTTCTGTCTGTCCCAATATGACCATTCAGGTTCCCCATTATCAATACTAACTCATGTCATCTTGCTTAATCTAGTAGATCATGCAACTGCTGTCTGAAGTATTCTTTTCCTCGCTATCACAACTCTGCTGTGGGGCATAGGCTGAGATTATGAAATATGCCCTAATTAATGCGCTGCATTTATAACACATGCTGCAGTCAGTGAAATACTAGGTAGGGATCCTTGAGAGATGTCACATGACAGCAGCTTATCTGCCATATATAGGAAAATATGCAGTAGTACAGCTATTCATATGATGCTAGTCAGCACAGTAATGTGTACCATGTGGCTGTTGTGTGACGTAGCACACTGTGGTGTAATAGGGAATCATCAGTGACAATAATTTAGATGTAACTGGCATTTCAAGGTAAATATGAAAACCTCATAATTCTTTACTGACCAATAAGTTAATCATAGTCTACATTCCTCCACAGCTTGGTATAAAACTTACAAGCAACAACTCATCAACATAACACTGGCCCATAACAACTTTCTCTTGAGTTTCTGTATCTAGTGCTGACTTTTTAGTGTTTAGGAAGCACAAACTCACTCCACTGACATACTGAAAAACAAGAGATTGATGCTTAATTTAAAATGTTTCTGAATCTGTCCCTAGCAAGGATCACTGTAAGCAAGGCTGATTCTCAAAGGTGAGATTCTCCTGAAGTCTGATAAACCTTTATCAGCAGCAGTGTTACTTTTATGCCAAGTACAGTTACTGAAGTGAGATTTCACTACACACCAAAGTACGGACAAAGCTCTTAAGCCTTAGAGACCTTTTCTGTAGATGAATATGCACTACAGTAAAAGCTAGTGCCAATAAGAATCTGTTTGAAATCCACATTACTACCTAGAGATCAGATCAAAAGCATTATCAGAGTTGTTGATAATTATTCAAAGGAAAAAAATGCAAGCTTGGCAGTGGTACAGAGTGATGTTTCTTTCACACTGTCATCTTGTGTTTTATTGAAAATATGATAAAATCTTAACAGTCTTTTGGATCAGTTTTCAAAGTTTCAAACCTCCGGTGAGCCGTTAAGTGATTTAAAGTATACAAATTGTTGCGTAATGGAAACACATTGACTTCAAATGTGTGCTATGCAGGTTTAGCTAAGACACAGTACTAAAGTTCAAACTAAAAGCAGTCTGTTACTGTACTTTCCAGAACTGCCAGTTTTTCATGGATCTAGTTTATCTCAGACAAACAAAATGAAATACAACAGTAATCACAATTTGAAAAGTTTATCTGTAAATCTTGTGTATATTTATCGTGGTTTATTGTTATTTTATTTATTTATTTTTTTAACTGGCTTGCTAGCTCTAAAACAACTGTAATGTTTATCACTTGCTCTTTACCTAATACCCCACATCTCATGTGTACAGTCTATATTTATTTGAGGCAAAGTCCATAGTAAATAGTGCTTCAAAATCAGATTTTTATGAGAGTTTGTATAGGGGAAAAAATATCATCCTGGGTCTCCCCTGAAAACAGACCACTAGTCTACTATAACTAGCCCTCTCAGCAAAGGGTAAATTAATTAAAAAATGGAAGCAAAATTAATGCTTTTCACACAATAAGTTCATGTAAGTTCCAGCTGTACCACTCCCTCTGCAAAACTTTATCTCGCTGATCAACACAGGTATCATCCTGAAGGAGGCCCAAGATAGTGGGCTATGTACATGTTGATTTACAAAGTCCCTTGAACATGTGGGAGAAACAGACAAATGTAGGGTTTTTAAAACAGAACAGGAAACTGTCGCACACCTAGTTGCTGACTGTGACATACTAATGGCAGAAGACTGTATACTGAAAGGCATAATAATGTGACAAGACTGCTGCACTGGGGATTGTGCAAACATTATGGTACTGAAGTGGCTGAAAAACACTGGCAACATGAGGCAAAAAGCATCACAGTAAATGATGAAGTCTACATCACATGGGATTATCCATTACCACCAGTTCAAAAAATAGATGCTAGAAAACTGGATTTAGTAGTCCAGGAGAAGAAGACAAAAGAAGCATTGATCATTGAAATCGCCACACCCAGTGACTACAGTGTTCTGTGCAGAGAGAGAGAGAGAGACAAAGTTATAAAATATCAGGATTTACAAGCAGAAACGAGAGCAATGTGAAAGAAAGACACCCAAATAGTTCCAATAGTAGTAGGATCAACGGGTCTTATTAAAAAAAAAAACACAACCTTCTACAACCATTACTGTACTTTAGACTTCTTAAATCTTTACCATCAGGCTCCTTCACCCTTACCTTCATATCTGCCTTTATCCACTCCCCCCCCTTTTTTATCCATTCATATCTCATTGAAAGCCTTAGTCTAATAGCATTTATTCCCAGCTGTATTATAAAGAATGGGTACAGAATGTATATAACACCTGTTTATATCATCTTATTGCCAATACATGCTGTTTATTGTTCTTTCAATATGGAATTGTTTGCATAATTGTTTTTGTTATCTTTACTTCATCTCTAGGATGAAACTGAAATTGATCCACTTTAATTAGTGTTCTATCCCAGTTAACAAATTTAACAACCTAGAATCACCGTCCCCACCCCCTTTTAACCCTCCATTCTACTTCAAATGTATTAAGTTCAAAGAGGTCTCCACCCTTTTTAACAATATTTCAGTGGACACCCCCAAGGTCATGGCAATTTTGAACCATGGTTTAGCTAACACTATTGAAACTATCTTGCTGTCCAACTAACCTATATGTGCAATCTGTGTGTCTGCAAAAATAACACACCCTGCATCTGGAAACTGCTTTAGTCAAACTACTTCCAGAAAATTTAACCCAAGTGAATTATCTTACTTCAGGCCAACCTCTATACTTCCCACTCTAGCAGAAATCTTAGAAAAAGTTGTGTACAAACAGCTTTCCAAATAAATCCATCTTCTCTCATTAAAGCAACATGGCTTTTAGCCTGAACAAAGTACCACAACTGCTCTACAGGTACCACACAATGCAAACAGTGGCAAGCACTTACACTTATCAAAAGCCTTTGACCTAACTGACCAAACTGTCCAGTCAACACAGTACTAGATGTTTGTATTAACCTAGAATCAAATACAGTAGTTCATAGACTTTATATCAGACAGACACTTCAAAGTTAAAATCCTTCTTTGCCTCATTCCTTTATATTAAATTAACCACAACCTTCTAATCAATAAACTAGATCATATTTGAATTAGCCCAGACTGTCTACCATGGTTCATAGACTTTCAATCAGACAGATAATTCAAAGTCAAAATCAGAACATCACACTCAGAGAAAGTAGCATTGAACTCAGGATTTTCACAAGGTTCCACTCTTGCTCCCTTTTCTATTCTCCATCTTTATAAACAAACTTCTTTATGACCTGCCATATCCACCATTTATTGTATATACAGAAAGTGTGGTAATTTATCACTCCAGTTAGATAACAATGACATAAATCCCATCTTCAATCCGATTTAAACTCCCCCAACCAGAGGTTAATAAACCATAAGTTCTTGCTTAATTCCTCAAAACCAAAGCTAGGTGATATGAAACTCTTCAAAAACTCAACAAAATGCCAAAAGATTTTAAGATCGCAGACATTAACAACACCAAAATAGAAATGGTCATCTCCATCAAATACCTGAGGGTATGGCTGGTATGGCTGGAGTAAACCTTCACTTTTTACTGCACTGAGAAAACAAGGAACTAAATCACTAAATCAGCTCTCTCTTCTTCTCAGCCAAAACAGTATCACACTACCTTTGAACTCCATCAATGTCAGCTGTAAGCGAAGACATCCTCCCACTAGAATATGGCCTTCCACTAATCACAGCTGCCTCCCAAAAAACACCATCACCCTGTAAACCATCAGCGAAACAATCTGCCATTTTATTACTAACTCACCTGTCCATGAAAACAACTCTTACCCTAACCAAAGCAAAGTGGCTCCCCATACAACAAACAGCAGACCTACTAATACTCTCTAAAAAATTCTAAGACTAAAAAAAAAACAACCTCTTACAAGCTAAGAGGTTATTCACAGTCCACACTCACATTTCTCACAACCTCAACTAAACTATGTCGTAGCATGCATTCTTTCCAAACTCTAACTCATACCCTTTTACAATCTGTCCCCATGTACCTAAAGAAAATCTCCTCCACCCCATCTTCAAGATCCAACTGAAAATGTGCCTATACAAGGAAAGTCAGTAATCCTACTTTTAAAAGGGACACATCAGTTAAATGTCTACTTTTCTCATTTCCTACACTCTGATCTCCACCCACAAATTCAGTCCTCTAATTTGTAGCCTATGAATTAACACTGTATATATTTTAAATAATGCAAATATCAAAAATGTTCAACTATGTTGTTGTGTATTACTATACCATCATAGACACATTAGCTCCACATTTGCCAATTTTATGTGTAAATTAATGTATTTTGATGCAATATGTTCTGCTAAAGGAATATTTTTGTACTATAACCTGCAATGTCTTTATTAGATGCTGTAGTCTTATTTACATTGTGATTTATTCACATGGGCTATGTCTGGCAGTAGTCAATGCTGATCAATGCACTACCACAGAAAACAAGGGTACATAAATAAATAAAATCAGTCAATAAAAAAATAAATGACCATTGCAGCAGTAAATGAAAATTTCTGAATGAAACGCAGAGCATTAGGAAGTGGGTTTACAGAAAAAAAAAAAAAAAACATGACTCAGGGTATTTTCCATTTATAAACAGCTGAAAACAAACAAAAAAAAAACACAAACAGGAAAACTGGATATATACAGAGCACAATTTTATTATTAGCTCTTTTGTTTAAACATTGCCAAACTTCTTCAGATCTCTTCTTGTTTCTTGTTGTTTTACATTGTGTGTGTGTGTGTGTGTGTGTGTGTGTGTGTGTGTGTGTGTGTGTGTGTGTGTGTGTGTGTGTGTGTGTGTGTTGTGTGTATGAGTGAGTGAGTGAGATCTAAGTTGGTATCTTTGAAAAAGGGAAAGTTCAGTGACCTGAGGAACCAAGTAGTTATCAGAAGTATACATGAATAAAAGATCTGAATAATAATGCACCACATCTAAAATAATGGACCAGCTAACTTTTCCTGTTCTATTTGACTTTTTTCCTTCTTTCTGTACGTTTAGCAATCACCATAAAAGAATGCATTAATGTGCTACTGCCACAGTCTAATCTGGGGCTCAGGAAAGGTGGAAAAATACAAAATTGGTCTTTATAATCTAGATAACATGTTGAGTGTCGCAGGAACCATTACTGAAATGCATGCGGAAGGGAAGGCTTTACTCATGGTGTTTGTACAAGAGCAATATATATTATTCTTCCATATGGAACTGTCTGCAGACTTCATGTTTTACAGTATCATATTATAGCCCCTGAGTTTGGCAGATGAGTTATAAAAGGGCCTGCTTTTCATGAAAAGAATTCACAAGTAAATCTACTGGAAGAAAATCATGAGTATTTGCTCAACATTTTTGCGATGGTTAAATACAATGAATACTCAAATACAGGTCTGGATAAACCATACCTCTCAACCTCACAGACCCTGAAAATAGGCATTAATGGTCTTGTGCAGTAGGCAAATTCAGTCAAAAATTCCATATGTCTATATAGCATAAAATATGAATACAGAATAGCAAAAACTCTTTCCACTTCCAGTAGAAATGTTGGCTACTACTCAGAAACACAAGTTTAAAAACTGAAAATGACAAAAATGGTACAACAACTGAAGCATATTACTAAAAGATACTGTGTAAAATCTATAGTGTTTAATGAATAGCATTGCAAAAACCTATCTCACCAAGTCATTTAGTTTTGTTTCTGAAAATGGGAGATTAACACAGGGGTCTACTTTCTTTAAATTGTTGGTGCCGCCAGTATGTTGAACTTATATTCTAGTTTCCTGTGTACTAAACAGTATCAAAATCTTATGTGATGAGGGGAGAGATACAGAAAATCATGAGGTTTAATTCAATTCTGAAAAACAGGAATGTACCTCCAAAAATAGGTGAGGGTGGTAGGGATGAAGTTGATGAGTTTATGATGGAAACACAGAAATCCTTTCAGCCTTTCATTTGATGAGCTTCAGAAAGGGAATAAAGTGATGTATTTGGACCTCGTTTTGGAGGGTAAGGAAAGTGGAGATATTTCATCAAATATACATAGAAAATTTGTCGATGGTAATCAATATTTACACGCTACTAGTTGTCATCCCCCCACGTTTTGAAGGCTTTACCCTTTGGGGAAATATTACGTATCTCAAGATTATGTAGACAAGAATTTGTTGCTAAATGAGATAGGACAGACTAGAGATATGTTTTTGAGAAGGGGTTATGATCCAGTTATTATGCAAGAAGCCCAGACAAGAGTATGGGAAGAAACAAATATAGGTACAAACGTGAGAGGAAGTATCAACAAGTATAAGTACAATGACACCCATAGTATGTATGAAAGTAAAATAAATGATAGAAATGTAGTAAATCCAATGTACTGTGTGTCTGTTTATAATATTAAAAGTGAAGAGGTGAGGACATTAATAGAGTACTATTGGAGATACTTGTTAGAGGATATGTTTTTGGCAGGTATTTTGCCTAGAAAACCTTTTTTCTCCTATAAAAGGGGAAACAATTTGAGAGATATGATAGTACATGGTAAATTTTGTATGCCAGGTGTGAACATACCAGACATACCATCAGTTAGAGGAACATTATGTTGTAATAAGTGCAGCATATGTACACATATTGTGAATGTTTTCAATAATATAAATAGTATTAAATTTGAACCTAGAGGCACCTATTCATGTAGAAGTAAGGGAGTTATATATGCCCTGAGGTGCCCATGTCAGTTATATTATATAGGGGAAACTAAACGTGAATTTCGTATCAGATTCATGGAACATTTAAGGGATATTAAGAACATAAGGGAAGACAAAATGATTGCTTTACATTTTAAAATGTTACATAATAAGGATGTCACTTTATTACAGGGTACAATTTTAGAAAGAGTGGAATGTTTACACAATGATGAAGCTGTATTGAAACATAAGTTATTGTATAAGGAAAGTATTTATATTTTAAAATATAAAACATTGGTGCCAAAGGGCTTAAATAATGAGTTAAATTGGAAATGTTTACTTTAAGGGGGTAATTTATTGTTTAATTATTAATTGAATGTAATTAATTATGTGGGATATAAAAATGTGTGTATTTTTTTGAGTGTTTGTTAATCCTTGAAGGTGGAGACACTGAAGCGCTAGAAAATAAAAAGAGAATCTTGCATAGCTGTTTGACTTTTTGTGTACTACAGTCGGTGGTTTTCTTTGGGTCAGAGTTGTTTGTAAAATCTATAGTGTTTAATGAATAGTATTGCAAAAACCTATCTCACCAAGTAATTTATTTTTGTTTTTGAAAATGGGAGATTAACACAGGGGTCTACTTTCTTTAAATTATTGGTGCCACCAGTATGTTGAACTTATATTCTAGTTTCCTGTGCACTAAACAGTATCAAAATCGTATGTGATAAGGGGAGAGATACAGAAAATCACGAGGTTTAATTCAATTCTGTAAAACAGGAATGTACCTCCAAAAATAGGTGCATCATCTGAAAGTCAAAATTGAGCCTGGCAATATGTATACACCTCCAAAAAATAAGTACAACTGAGAGTTCTGGCATAAAGAAAAAACTACAGTAGACGGTCGGTTATCTGAACTAATTAAGACCTAAGGTAGTTTGGATAATCAAACATATACTTGAACCGGATAAAACACTTTTAAAATGTTTTTTTCTGCATGCAGGAATACACATTTCAACCATTCACTAATTTCAATAGACAATAAAGAATATTTTTCACACATGAGCTGGCTGCAAGCTCAAAAACATGCTCAAGCAAAAATGTATAATATTTACATATTCAGACTTTATGATTTTTGTTGAAAAATGTTGGAAGGCTGGTTCTGATAATTGATGTTTCTGATAATAGACATTCAGATAATCGACTCTATTGTATAAGGGCTGAAGCATGGCCTGGACCTCGTGGCTTTATCTATCTATCCCCTGTTGATTGGGTTAATGGCCTCTATTCAGGCAAGGCCCGAGGTAGTATTTATAATACTAGGGGAATTTTGGCCAGGACATCTTAGAATTTCCCCTACACTTTTTGATAGGTGAAGTGGCATTTTCTACATCCACCTGAGCTACCACCAACTCAGGCAGATGAAGACAGTCATGCCAAATGTAAGCTAGGGTGTACAAATTTACATCTACAGGGTCCCACTTTGAAACATGTTATAATGAATTAATCTATGTGTGCATTTAGGAAGCTCCAGTGTAGGGGTCTGGTGTAGAAATCTGAAATTACTGGCTACATCTATGGCATTCTTTACTGACATCTAATAAAGGTTAGGGTTTAATCAGAGTACAGAAGACAACAACCCCAAAAGATTATAGCAGGACTTTTAAATGTATAAGAAGTTAAGTTTTCATTCTCTTGCACTGGGCTGTTTAAATGATATTCATGTAAAGAAAGCATCAGATGATGCAAAATTCAACAACAAACAAATTCAGGTGAAGCAGAAATGAGTTCAAACAGCTGATCTCTTTTCCTATTCGACTGAATAAAGTGAATAATAAAAATTCTGTCGTTGACTGTATACTTGTCTCCAACCCCAACAGTATGTTATCTCAGGGTACTGCCTGGTTCCTTGCTGACTACCACCCTATATTCACCAACAGAGAAAATACATCAATACAGAACTACCCAACATTTTTCTAACTTTCATCCTGATACACTCAATAATCTATTAAAATCTGTCAACTGGCCTCCCAACAAAATTCTACCCCTAGACAAATCTGTTAACAAATTTAACAATATATTCATGAATACTTTAAATAACCTAGCCCCTACTAGAAATAAAACAGTAAAAAATACTCAACCCCCTCAGCTGTCTAGTCTCCTGCAAAAAAGTGACAAAGCATAGAAACAATGGCACATAGATAAAACCCCTCAAACCTTACATCTATACAAGGCGTTTTACAACCTCAAAAAGAAGCTAATTCACCTAGACAATAAATAAATAAAAATATATTACTCTGACCCACAAGATAATAAAAAAAAAAATCCAAAGAAATTCTGGAAGTCAACTGAGAAAAAATTTCAGCCTGACTACTTCCTCATCCTTATCCAGACTTATCCCCCTAAGAAACAGCTACCGAATGTAACACTTTCTTCATCAAAATCATAGTCTCTCTTCATTTGAACTCTCTACAACCATTTAATCTACTGCCAAACTCTACTAGTCCATGCCTTCAATCTCCAACCTGTTTCCGCATTCTATATTAAACAGTTACTAAAGAAACTTAAACCCTGTTCTCCTTCTGCTGATGACCTGCCATCTGAGTACCTTAAGCACTCTACAGACTCTACAGCATACCAAATTCTACTTAACAGATCTATTCAAGAATCCCATGTCCATGCCCTGTGGAAAAATCTTCATTATTTCCCCCCATATAGGAGGTAACTCCTGTGAAATCTAACTCCTCTGAAATCGTTAACTTTAGACAAACTGCCACCCCCCACCCCCACCCCAAGATACTGGAAATGTGTATTCATAAGAAACTCCTTCAGTACCTCTTGCAAAATGATCTACTAACCTTGGGGAATAACATGGTTTCTGATCAGGCCATAGCATCACTATTGCTCTCTTCAACTTTTCCAACATTGTTAATAAGACTAGAGACCAAGGAAAGTTTATTTCTTCTGTTTTTCTAGATCTCTCAAAAACATTTGATGCAGTGTCACATCAGAAACTTCTGTCCTCTCTGGGCCTTTCCAAACCAACTCGCTTCTGCAATTTGATGAATTTACCAAGGGTAAGAAAACAATTGCCCATAGGAGAACCCAAAATGACATGAATCAAACCCACCCAAGTGGGGGGATTCACACCCCTCACTCCCTGATGTGGGGGCTGTGCCCCCACACCCCATAACTATATAAAATAACTCTGAGATCGTACTACAGTGGGGAAAAGTACAAAGCTGTGTGGTTGGTCAACTTGCCCTTGGTAAATTCAGCAAATTGCAGAAGTGATTTTCACTGAATAGGGGTCGACAGAGAGATGTTTGCTGAAAATAACTTTTGGTGAACTCATACAGACCCCCCTGTCTGAAGGATAACAATCTGTCAAATGGCTCTGTTCTTGCTCTCCTTTTCCCCTAGTTAAAAATGGGTGCTCCTCAAGGCTCTATTCTCTGTTCACTACTCTTTAACATTTTCATCAATAACCTATATACCTCCTCTCGGTAAGCTTGCCTTATTCAGTAAGCAGATAACTCAGATCACATCCGCTCATCTGACAACCCACTACATCTACAATCTATGACACAAAATGCCTTCATCTCAGTCAAACTGTGGCTACATCAAAATCAGCTTTTTATTTAATTCAAAAAAGACTAAACTACTACTCTTTTTCCAAAGTCACATGCCAATACTAAAAGTAACTTCTACATTATCTTTTTAAATCATACAGTGAAAGAATGAGTTACCCATGCCAAACTGCTTGGAGTCACCATAAACACATACAAAACTGTATAAAAAAATAACTAATCAAAAACTAGGTCTACTATATAGAGCAAGTAAATTCCTTGGGTCTATATGACGCTATCGAATGGACTAAATAGAGAATGCTATTTAGTCTATCAGATACTGTCGAAATGGCAAAATAGTGAAGTCACGGAACATTGAATTTTTTCCCAGGGGAAAAAATTTGGTGGGCCATCTTCGGGACTTTGCCATTTCCTCCACTATGTTGTGATGTCGGAGTAGGTATATTTAAGTAGGGGGCGTGGGGGACAAAGCCCCCCACTTAAATTTGTGTTTAAGTTTATTTTTTTTTTTTTACGGAGCAGCAAATTTTTTTCCCTGGGAAAAAATTCACTGTTCCATTTGTTTGTTCGATATTTTGTTGTTTCGATATTATCGGTACAATGAAATAGCGTTCACTATTTACATCGTATGATAATATGATACAGACACAATTCCTTGCACCTTCCAGTAGAATCACCCTAGCTAACACTCATCTTTTACCCTCTCTTCTGCTGTGAACTTGCTGTTCCTCCTATAAACCAAAGCCATCCACAGGTAATTCAGAAGAAAAGCAGGAATAAAACTGAAGAAAAGTGAAGGAAACATTTTCATTTCTCTTTTTCTACTGCTTTTAGGGATTTTTCTCCTCTTATCTACTCACAATGCTTCTTTTTTGGCCTCCATCTTTTCCACTGTTTCAGCTTTGTCTTAAAAAATGATACTCAAGAACATTTGAATATTTTACTTTAGAAACCTTATTAAATCTTTACGTGTTTCAATGTACTGGGGTGAAAACAAACTCTACACCTCATTAAGAGATTATTGAGGAGTTTGCAACTAAAAAAGTGGTAAAAATCCCTCATATCCATATAACTGTTTAACATATTTTTTGAACTGAACAAATGTTAGGTAATCTACTCCACAGCCTTTTTTAATATCTTTAAACAAGCATTAACAGAAAAGAAAACAAACCATTTTAACACTTTTTCCATTTAAATACAATATCCATCACATATATTTTCTTTGCTAGTTTCATCAGTCCAACATTACAAAAATGCTGAATTCCTGCCTCCCTTGAACTTCACTCCTCCTCCTGAACATTATTATGCTTCTGTTGTTCCCACAAGTTCCATTTACTTTTATGTAATTTGCTCCTTCCCTTTTCTAAAGATCCTTCTTTCAATTATGTTATCTCTTTTATAATATTCAGTACCTCAAATACAGTCTGTGTAGACTTTGATTGCCATTTTCTAGTAATTTCTTTTTCTGCATCCAAAATCCCACTCTTTTTCTTGAACCCTCCTCTGCTTCATCATCATCCATTTCCACTTTGAATTATAATCCTCTGCTTGTGTTATGCATCAGTTTTCTTCCTCCTAATTTCTAAACTTCCACAGCAATGCTATCTGTTCCTGGAGACTTTCCTGGAGACTGATTATATATCATTGTTTTTATCTCATCCCCTCCTATCTTAACTGCTAGTTGTTGAGCCTCATCTACATCTAACCTTGGCATAATTAAGTCTTCCATAAATATTTACATTTATGCTCTTTCCTGATATCCACATTTCTGTGCTTTATACAAATTTTCATAATGTTTCCAGAGTATCTCTAAAACCTCAATAAGTAGTTATTTTTCTTAGTATAGGTTTCCTTTGTTTGGTGACAACCCTTTCAGTGTTCTGTTGCCTAAGTCATTCTGCTCAATATTTGTTGTGCTCTGGAGTTATAAAAGCAAAACAAAACAAAAAACAGTTGCTTAACTGCAGTCTTTCTAAACTCATGCATATTATCCAGATACTCCTTTATTTTCTCTTTAACACTCCGTGTTTACTCCTCCTCCTCTTGTTCTGTGAGGTTCCTCTTATTTTCTATTACTTCTTAACCATATCTCTTTTTCTTTTATTTTGACTCTTATTTTTGAACTTCATTTTCATTTTATCCCAGTCACTAGTTATAACTTCTGAAGATATTTCTATTTTCTCTAATAACTCTCAAATAATTTCCATAACATATTCTTTAAATTCCTATAACAGTTAGGTATGAAAGTACCATTGTCTTATTTTTCTTCATTACCCTGCATTTTTATTTTAGTTTTTATTGGTGCATGATCAGAAATATTTATTGGATGTGTGTGCTTTTGCACACACTCCTGTGAAATATAATTTCTATCTAGTCTAGCCCAGTTATTGTACCTTGGGAGATAATACGTAAATTCTGTCGGAGTTCCTACTAATGAATTCACATCTTTTATTTTATTTTATTTTATTTGCAGTTGTTTTACCAGGATAGTCCATTGGGCCAAGATGAACCCATTTTCAATGGAGTCCTGGGGAGAACAGCTCCAATAACAAAGTACAGTAGGTTTTACATTAGATTACAATACTTACAATGATGTAGCTTAGAGCATGACATTGCACGTAGTATAGCTCCGGAAACAAGGTTACAATAGGTTTTAGGTTAGATTACATTATTTACAAGTGATACAGCTTAGAGCATAATGTTACAAGTAGTACAGACTGGTGATGAATGTTACAGAAGATACATACTAGAAAAGAAAACATTTCAATATAAATACTGAGAGTCATTAACTCTTAGGAAGCTTGAATATATGACATATAATAATATATTTTTTGTAAATAGTTTAGTTAGTATGAGCAGAGAATATAAGAGTTAGGAGAGGCAGTAAAAGGAAGTTACCAGAAAGGAGGGAAAAAAGTGAGGGTAAAAAGTGATTGCCAGTGTATATTATGATGGATGAGAGCAGGAGCATTCCCACTGGGATAGTAGATGTGATGGATGGGTGCAGGAGCATTCCCACTGGGATAGTAGATGAGAGTGAAGAGATTTTTTTGAATATAAAGTGGTTAGAGATGGTACGAATGGATGGTGGTAGAGAGTTCCAGAGACGTGCTAGACCATAGGATAGGAGATTTTTCCCTGAGAGATGAGTTGGTTTGTGCAGTTCTATTAGGTTCTGGTTGTTAGATCTTGTACTCTGTTGGGTAGGTGCATTTTAAAGGCAGAGGAAAGGGATGGGCACAGTAAGGGGTTGTAAATGAGCTTATGTGCAAGAGTCAGTTGGGTATAGGTGAGATGATTGGATAGTTCTAGCCATTTTAGTTTGTGGAGAGAAAAACAGTGGTGGCTAGATGACTTGTGGCTAGTAGCGAATCTGGCGATTTTGTTGTAACATGAGGAAAGTTGTGTTTTAAGGGAAGATTGTAGGTTATTTAAGAGTGGGGCTCCATAGAGAAGGGAGGGGATAAGAAAAGAGGTAGAGAGAGTGATTTTAGTGGAGGGTGTGAGGTAACGATTTTGTCGGTAGAGCATGCCTAGTTTTTGGTGAGTTTTTTTGATATTTAGTTGAAGGTGGGAGTTGAATTTAAGATTACTGTCAATTTGGACCCCAAGTAATTTAGTCTCAGACACCAATTCCAGAGATGTGTTGTTATGACTAGTGATAGAAAATGTGTTTATATTGATAGAGGTGACTTTAGAGGGAGTAAAAACCATTAATTTGGTTTTAGAGGCATTTAGTGCTAGGTGATTTTTTTCCATCCATTGTTCAGTGATTAAGAATACATCTTGTGTGAGCTTTTGCAGCGTGGGGATGGATGTGGCAGAACAAATAATAGTTGAATCATCTGCGTATTCAATGATATTTGTGGAAGGGATAGAATTACGGAAGTCGTTTATGAATATATTGAAGAAGAGAGGACCTCATATGGAACCTTGGGGAACTCCAGTTGGGGAATTAAGGAAGGAGGAGGTGGCCTTTTTCCATTTTACTGATTGATATCTGTTAGATAAGTAACTGGAGAACCAGTTCAAAGAGGAAGAAGATAGGCTGAGCTGAGAGAGTTTAGTTAGAAGTTTGTGAGAGATAGTGTCAAAGGCCTTAGAGAGGTCGAGTAGGAGGGTAGAGACAATATGACCGGAGTCCCGGGCTTTATTTACAGTTTCCAGGAAGGAGAGGAGGGCTGTCATAGTGCTATGACCAGGTCTAAAACCATGCTGTGTTGGAGTTAGTAGGTGATTTTCTAAGAGATATGGTAGGAGTTGTAGTTGGATACACTTTTCTAGGAGTTTCGAGATGGGAGATAGGATAGCGATGAGACGGAAATTAATATTATTATTATTACCACCTTTATGTAAGGGTATGATAAAAGCCTTTTTCCATATTTGGGGTACTATGCTTTCCTGGATAGAGCGGTTGATTAGAATACTAATGGGGTAGGCAATGGCTTCTGCAGGTATGCTAAGAAAGTATGAAGGGATGTTATCTGGGGCATTAGAGCATGGCTTCAGTTTCTGAAGGAGTTTTTTTATGGTGGATGTGGGTATAGGTTTAAATGAGAAAGGAGAGGAAGGGGAAGACAGGGCATTAGAGGATGGAGATAATGGAGAGGAAGAGTGTGTAGTAGGAGGAGTAGTAGAGGAAGGTGAGGATGAGGTGGAGGAAGTGGTGTTGTTAGTAGGAGTAGTAGAGGAAGGTGAGGATGAGGTGGAGGGAGTGGTGTTGTTAGTAGGAGTAGTAGAGGAAGGTGAGGATGAAGTGGAGGGAGTGGTGTTGTTAGTAGGAGTAGTAGAGGAAGGTGAGGATGAAGTGGAGGGAGTGGTGTTGTTAGTAGGAGTAGTAGAGGAAGGTGAGGATGAAGTGGAGGGAGTGGTGTTGTTAGAAAATGTCACGGTTAGTTTAGAAATAGAGTTAATGAAAAAAAAGTTAAATTTTGTGGCCATATCTATGTCAGCAGCATTGGGGTCTGGGCTAGGGTTGTCTATTTTGCCAGGATTGATGAGGGTAGAGATTCCTTTCCAGAATTTCTGAGGGTTTGTTTTATTGCTGTTTTGGAGTATGGAGAAGTAATTTTGTCGGTCAGTGATAATAAGCTTTTTTACTTTATTTCTAAGTGTTTTGTATTCGTTTTGAATGAGGGGAGACCTATTTTTCTGGTAAAGTGCCCAGAGTTTATCTCTATGTCTCATGGTTGTTAGTGTATTTTTGGTTAGCCAAGAGGCAGTTTAGATTTTTATTCTCTTTGTCCGGAAAGGAGCATGGTAGTCTAGAAGGTTTAAGAAGGTTGAGTTGAAGTGGGCAACAGCATTATCTAGAGGTAGAGTTTTTAGAATGTTCCAATTTATTGTTTTTAGGGAGTCAGTAAAGATTATAGGGTTGAAGTTTTTCTGGTTGCGAGTAGTAATATAATTATGTGTTTGGTGTAGAGGTGAAGGCAGTCGATATGTGAATGTGGGTAGGTGGTCACTAAGAGGGTCTGGAAGTATACCACTATCAGAGAAATAATGAGGGTGAGAGACTAAAATCCAGTCTAAAATGCTACCACTGGAGAGGTTTTTTGAGGGGCGGGTTGTGAAGTTAATTAGCTGTGAGAAGTTATAAAGGTTGATGTTAAGTGGATTTGTGGGAGACTGAATAGAGGACCAATTGATATTCATGTCTCCCAGGATTATTATTTCATTGCTAATGTTGGTGGAGAGCCAAGAGAGGATATCCTCGAGTGTAGTAATATCGTCACCAGGGGGAATGTAGAGGGAGGCTATACATATGTGCTTGTGCATATTAATCTGGAGTAGTGCTAGGAGTAATTCAGCATTATTGAAGTGGGGAATAGGTTTGTTATATGGAGTAACTAATAAGGAGGATGAGTATAGGAGAGCTACTCCACCCCCTTTTTTAGGGTTCTGTCTTTTCTTATGATTGAATAGTTGGGTGGTGTTATTTCAGAGTCTTTTATATGGGGTTTTAACCAAGTTTCAGAGATGCATAGGATGTCAGATTTATTATGTATAAGCCAGGCATGGAGGTTTGGGATTTTGTTCACTATGCTTTGGGAGTTTAGAGAGGTGAATAGTATGGACTTGTCTATAGTGGATGTGGTGGAGGGGCCAGGATTAGGGTGAATATCTCCTGATAAGGTGTGGTAATTAGATATAGGATTGGGTTGGAGAGGTATTTGGACTGCTTAGAGTATAGGTTAGGCTTTATTATGATGATGAAGGATTTGTTAGTTGCTATGGTGGTGAAATGTTTATGAGGGGTGATAAGTTTATAAGGAAAGAGTAGATGGATATTTATAGCATATAGATGGGGATATATTATGGTGTTTGAGTTTGAGGGAGGTGAGTTGAGATGGTTGGTTACATGAAAGGATTGTGAGTGGTTAGTATAATTGGGCTGGGTGAGGCAGTAGATGTAGGATATATTGAGGAGAAGTAACAGCAGAGTGGAGAAGGATGAGGGTTTTGAAATCATAATGAAGATGGCTGTTAAAGATGGCTGTTAAGAGTTGGTAAGTAGTTGCTGAGTAAACTATAGGTGTATGGGTGTTGTATATATAGAGGTATAGCTAAGCCTCTAATTATTATGAGGGAGTGGAGAGTTGAGTAATGGTTGGATATATCTTCCATACCAAATATTTTCATAAATTTCTTCAGAAATCTACTTCCTTTTGTTATATTGTCCCTTTAGCTGCCCCTGATACATCCACACTACTGCAAATCAAATTATAGTCCCCCACCTATAAATACTATTCCCTGCTAAAAGATGATTATTTTTCCCAAGATTTTGGTGGAATATAAATATATGTATTGCAATCCTCCTCCTTTGCCAAGGGGCCCTTACTACCACATATATACAATATTTGTATTTTTTTACTCATCTATCGCAATTGGAGCCCCTCTAGCAATTAGTATAATTACTCTCCTTTTCCTTTCTCCTTGATATTCTGCTGAATATCTATTTTGAAACCCTCTCCTTGTCAAACCTCACATGCTTATTTCTTTCCAGACTTGTCTCCTGCAGCATTGCTATTTGCACTCAACATTTCTTAATATAATTCAGTACTCTCTCCTACATCTGTAAATCCTATTATGTTTTAGGATAATATGGACAGCAAAAACATCATGATAAAAAGTTACAGATCCCACCTAATATATATGACAGTTTTCTGAATGTGTGTCTTCAGCTTTTGTGTTACATGCATATGCTAATATTTAGCAGGCCGATCTTTCCTACAGTTGTTTCTACTCTTCTCCATTTGAACCTATGTCTCATTTTCAAGACTTTTTTGTTTTAATGAAAACCCTCAAACAAAAAACTAAATAAAAAGCATTCACATGCTCTATTAACTTGAATCAAACACACAAAACTATATACATCTTCAAAACAAAAAGTTTAACCCTCCAGAAGGGAACAACTGTCCCAAATTGATGGCTGTACCTACAAGTGTTATCTAACCTAAAATTAAGGTTTCTCATCATTTCAAACTTGTTTTTTTTTCACTAAACTGGTTGCTACTATATCTTTAAATTTTGCATTTTCTCTCAGCAAAGAAGACCTGTAGACAGTTTCTCTCCACGGAAATGTACTCAGCAAAATAAATTTATCTCAGAAAAGAATGCACAGTTGCCCACAGATGCAGACATCTTAACTCCATTAATCATTTGAAACCAAGAAAGCTATTATATTTGCAGTTGTAAGAAGCTTAGCATTTTCATTGCTTTCATTTTATCTTATTTTTAAAAAACTACATACTTACAAAAATACCTCTTTACAGCTTAAAGCAAAGGTGGTAATCTAGACATCCACTCTTGTAAAATAAAAAAGAGGAATATCCTAATTCTATAAATAATATAATCAGTGCATTTTTACAACCCAACTCAACAACCCAAGATCCAGCATATGAACATTAAACATGCTTTGGTCCAGCTTTTTTTCTTATGTTATAGTGTAAAACCTATAGTCCTTACAACTGAAAAAGTACTTGTCCGCTGACATATTTTTAACACATACAACAGTCACTGAAAAGACTCACACACATTTAAAATACTCCTGATTACACGCTACACAAAACTGTTTTACTGTATATAATATGCAGTTTTTATCATGAAATATTTTATGCACAAACAAAAAAGAATAAAAATTGTTTTACTTACAGTTAGTTTTCCCCTTTTGGTGTCCTTTTAAACATTAATGGCATAAAGTGAGGTACATGCGTTATAGTCCACCCATAAGTTTAATGAAATCAGCAAATAGTCAGTGTTTTTCAGCCACTATTTCTTGCAAAAGAACATTTCACAAATGTGATAAGATGCTTTACAGGCTACGATTTATTCACTAATATCAAAGTTGCTGGTCTTCTTCTTGTTCAACTCCATCTCCCAACATCAGACTTGGATTCAAGTTCAACGTACTCCTGATTCCCATAGTCATCACCTCTGCTTTTCTGTCTCTCAAGCATTTTTCTTTGGAACTCTGAAAAAGGTTTCACTGGCAAAGTCTTTTTATGAACTTTACCATCAGAAGAACGAGAAGCAGAGTCCCCTTCTATTTGAAGACTCACTTTGCTGGATAAACCTTTTTATTTCCTCCTTACCCTGTTCTGCATCAAAAAATTATTTTGTTCCTCAAAAACAAAAAAAAAACACTTTGAAGACAACTGAATACATCAGCTTTAATCTCACGCCTGCCTCTCAACACTCTCTGATTGCTAGGATAAATTTGCTTCTCTTCCGCCTGGTGTAGAGAGAATAATCGTTTTCTACAAACACTCTGCTGTCTCCAATTTTTAATACTTTGTCCTTCTGCCTCACTTTTATCAGGATCAATTACTTCTGCTGGTATGACTGCATCTTTACTAATATTGGTCTTGGCTGCTTTCTCACAATGTGCCCTTTCAGTTAACAAATTCTGCAATAGAACAATAGTTTTCCTGCATGCTTTGTCCTCTAGCCCTACTACTCATTTAAACAATTGTTTTTGAGAAATACCATTTTCACCCAGCTTTTTCTTCATGTCAACCTCTGATTTTTGCAGTTTTATCACTTCATATCAATGGCTACTCAAAGCTTCCACCATTTTCTTCAGCCATTTGTTGTTTGAATTGATATAGTCCTTCAAATGTTTAATTTATTTTAATCACCTCTGAATAAATTTGATTTATTTATTACGCTAAATTAATGGAATCCATCTCTTGAAATAAAGTTCAAGTTTGAACTGCTTTTTGATGAACAGTTGCATAATCCTTCCCAGACAGTGCTTTCTCCTCACCTCTTCTGAATGATTTTCTTTCAAGTTTTACAAATTTCTTCTTTGCTGGCCTCCAGCCAGTGCATTTACTAACCAGTAACTAAATTTTACCAATTTTCAATAGCACTCCTTTTTCTCAGTTTCTGTTTTCACACTGGGAGTGCTAAAGTTATGATTTAGATCAGTGTGCACCCATCTTGGAAGTCCATCTATTCCACAGTTTTCATGTTCTAACTATGAGGAAATTGTCTTTCCCTTAAAAAAATCCAAGTTTAGCCAATCATTTCCTGTTAGATTAGCATAAATGGAAAAAATGTGATTCCAATAATGATGCATAGGACTTCATTTTGAATACGTTTGTGCATACATTAGCAAGTAACAACAAACAATTGTAGACCCCACAGTATTTCCTTGTAAGTAAGCCCAATAATACTACACACATTCTTTTTATAGTATTTTTTATACTCTCCCCAGTATTACGAAGTCCCTAATGATATATGAAGAAAAAGACCATACATATTCTATCTGAGATTCTACCAAAGTATCAGATTCTATTTGAGGCCAAACTAAAGTTTTACAAATTAACAACATGACTCACTGTTTGAGACAGATATTCTTTGTAAGTAAAAGGTATCTTCTTATGAAAGTATATACTGCAGTGTCAGTAGCACAGTGAGTAACACACTCACCTTTTGAGAGGGAAGACCAGAACTCTGTGGGTTCTATTCCCACTATAGGTGAATGGACTTCTGACACTGCAGTGCAGCATTAGTGGGTGCTGACTCCTGAATGTGTCATCTTTTGGATGAGATATTAAACCAAGGTCCAATCTGCTTGAGTTGGAGGTAGCTCAGGTAGATGTAAAAGATCCTACTGAAAAGATTATATGAATTTTCCAGATGCCCTGGCCAAATTTCCCTTAGTAGTAAAAATACTGCCTGGGGTCTACCCTGAGGAGAGGTCACTAGCCTAGGACAAATAAATACATTATTTTCAAAATTCAAGTTCTTATCCAATAGTATCCTCAAATCCTTAATGAAATTCACCTCAGGAAGGAGTTTATTATTCATTGTATATGGATATTCTTTATTAGTTATTCACACATGTGATATATTGCACTTTTTTGTATTAAATGAAACAGTGTTTTAGAAGACTAGCTGACTAGTATAATATGCAAAGCCATGGAACTAATTATCATGGAAATGATCAACAAAGATGCAGGTAGCCTTCAGACACTGGACCCAACCCCCTTTGGCTCTGTCAGGTGAAGGTCATGCCTACTAAACCTGCTGGACTTCTTTGAGAATGTCACTAAAACAATGGATGAGGGGAAAAAGGTACATACCCCCTACCTGGACCTGGCTAAAGCATTCTATACAATACCCCATTCACATATAGTGGGATGACAAGCTCACCAAACTGGGCATAAACTCCTACATCACTCACTAGATTGCAAGCTGGCTCACAGACAGGACCCAGGAAGTCAGGATTTGTGATACTACATCCACTAAGAGACCGGCCACCTCAGGGCCCCATGTTGGGATCATTCCTTTCTGCCATTCACTTCTCGGAGGTAAAGGCTAATGTTAATGCCCTTTTGCTGACCCAGTCTGCAGATGACTGCAAACTGGGAGCTAACATAAATTCACTCCCATGACACAAACATTTTACAAGAGAGTCTAACACAAACAAATGACAGGTACCAAAGTCACAGACTTAAACTCGGTGTAAAGAAATGTGTTATAGTGCTTTTTGGGAAACTGCCACCCATGCTAATTACTGCACTAATAAGGCCCCTAAGAGGTGACCTGGTAGTCAAGGGTCTGGAAATGGTTTACCATCAAAACGTTGACTGCATTTAACCATTTATTCACAACATTGATACATTTATGTGAAATCTGTAATGCTGAATTGTCCAAATGCTGAACAAATAATGAACGTCGACATTTCTGACCGCCCCACACCTAAAAACAATTGCTAACATGGGTTAAGAACGAGGTGAGATTTTATGATCTGGAATATCAGTGTTTGACTTTTTCAGCATTCGGAGTTCAGACTTCACATAAGTGGATTTGATGATTTGCAAGATTTTGATGGTAAACCTCTGGGAACATATGTAGACAGTAATCGGGCCTTTGATCAACATGTGGCCAAAGTAGTAAGAAAATCATTCTATGTTGCCCAACATATAAGTAATGACATGGCATCCAGATCCAAGGAAGTCATAATGTCACTTTATCTGACCCTTATCATCAGACCCATCGAGTATAATGCCCCCTTCAGCACATACCTGATCAGACATATGCAACAGTTGAAATGCCCACAGAGGTTCCTTACCAGGAGAATACAGGGTATAAACACATTGTCGTATAAGTATCTTCTTAAAGCCCTATCTCTATACTCTGTCTCCTACAGGTTACTGAGTGGCAATCTATGCCTGGCATACAAGGTATCCTTTGATCCAGCTCTGATGGACCTTTTAGAACATCTGCAAAATGAACAGCATCAGAACCACTAGATTCAAGAATTTAAATTTTGCTTGTGACATAAATAAGACATGTTGGTGAGACAGATATGTGTCTCAGATGATCCCCGTGCTCTGGAACAGGCTCACCATTTATGTGAAGCAGAGTCCATCCCTAACCCTTTTTAAGCGTAACCTTGACCAATGGATGGGAAATTGAAAATTCACCCTGGGTCTAGGCCCCATGTCTCTGATAGACAGAGGCAGACAGTAATGCCTAAGCTAACATACCCCCCCCCAGATAACCAGTACAAACTTCCTAACATACACACTCCTAATAAACGCCGTGATATACAGGGACGCAGTTGGGTTGGATTGCGTGGCTAGCCTTATAAAGGCCCTGGTGGTCAACAGTCTATATACATCTATGAACCTATGAGCCTATAAGTAGTTACTGATCACAAAAAGATCAAACTACCTAACAGAAACCTTATTACTGAAGTTACAAAATGGGGGTTACTGTCCTCCCTTAAAAAGATTATTCCCTAGGGATACTGTCTTCCTTTTAAAAGATTATTCCCTTATAGGGAAAGATCACACTCACTTCAATGCTCCTATTGTTCATCAATCTTAGGAGGCCTCCATTAGTCCCTGTAATATGAAAGACATTATCAAATGAAATAAGGTATATGGAATCACTTTAGGATTTCAAAAAAGCTCTGTCTGAACATCTCTAAAATAATGCTGAATGTATATGCTTTAATGGTAATGGTAACTTCTAAAAGGAAGTTCTCCCTAGCCCTAACCCAGCCCGTCAGACCTCATCTTGCACACTAGGATATTATTTCACACAACTGATATTTTATTTCTTAGTATATATAATCTAACTATTTTTATGCCATCTTAAAGTGTAATAATTACTTTAGTACTGTAAATATGCTTTGTACTGCCATCATTTTGTAAATATTTTATGCACTAATATCATGTTATTCTTTGTAACAATTTGTTTCTTATTCCGACTATTCTTACATTTCTATGTCCAGGGCCAGCCCACCTACCCAATTATCACATAATAAATAAATATATAAATGGAGCCTTTAAAGTCTGATGAAAGGGAACAATGAATTAAAGACATTGGAAACATACAAATGACTAGCAGTTTTGAAACTGTAAAATAAATAAATGGCTTGGGCTCTCAGAACATTTATACAAGAGCAGATGGCAGCTAAAAGAAGTGGTGAGTAGAAAGAAGACAATTGCTGCCTTGTGCTATGACATGTACAAATGCCTGGAAACCATACCAACATCTGAATGATGAAGGTAAACAGGAAATCTAAAAGGACCTGGTAGCTGGTACAGAGGGCTGAAGCTCTGAGCTGTTAATGAGTTGCTTCCTTTGACCAAGTTACCCGACTTGATTCCTTCCACCTTCATTTGGAGTTGGGAGTTGACACAATGGGTAAGATCTTTAACTCACAGACACAATGTATAGGGTTGGATTTTCACCTTTAGGAAACTGGCCAGATTTAAAATGGCCCACAAACACAACTAGACTTGCCTATGAACCCATACTGCTACAGAAGTCCTGCTTAAACAATTATATTAAAGTGAGTCTTTTTTGTTGCTCAATGAGGGAGTTAGCATGTCGATTTCAAATTATTAAATGCATGTGGTGTGTGCAGTGATGTTAATAAATAAACCATCCACAGGTCAATTCTGATAAATTTGGGGAGGGGGTGGAGAAAGAATAGACTGTGATTTAGAAGCAAGGTGTAATTTGAATGGTGGGGTGCAGTTGTGCAGATACAGAAGTTTGAGGTCATCTCTAATCTAAAGAACACAAAGAGTTTGAATCAAAGCCTAATTTGGTGGCATTCTGGGACAAAAATTGCCAAAGCTTATTGAGGGTTTCAGTGTGAGGAAGAATGAATTTTATTTTATTTATTTTGCATTTCTTAACAGGGATAGTCTGACTTGGATGACTAGCAAACCCCTTTTTAGTCGAAGCCTGGGAAGAAAAGCACCACAGTTATGTTAAGATTAAACAGGTTTACAACTTCAGCTTACATATATTATACATACATACAAGAAGAAAAAAGAAATAATCATGTTAGGATTGTGTTACAATTTAACTGATTCAAGTAGTTAGCATAACATAAGAAGCATCCCCAAGATAAACAACAGACTACACCAAGGAGTTTCATACTGAGCTGCAGGGTCCTGCTTGAGGACGTGTGACTCTCATCTCATTATCACAGAACTTTTCACCACAGTGAAATAGAACTGTACTATAATCAATCGATGCCTTCAAATACTTGCTGTGCATAAACCAAGAATGAAAACAAGGCCCCACCTGGTATGTTAACACAGAGGAAAGATACCCGAATATGGCACACAGGCTTCTACATAAGTCTAAGTATAGCTATGGTCTGACAGACTATACAACGTCATGCAATATGCCCTTCCTATGTTTCCATGGAGTCCAGTGTTTGGGCAGCAATGCACACTAGTGCCAAAGTAGTACACATGAAGAAATGGATGACAGAGTAAGCATATCAGAACACTACTGAATGCACTGTCTGAGAATAGCTGGCAGAAAAATGTGGAATTCCAAAGTGGTCTTTAATTGGCCAAAAATGATCCACTTATCACATTTGGACACTGGTCCCAAATAAGGGAGTCAGACCTTGAAGCAACTACATACGTTTTTTTCTCAACAGTGAGTACAACTTCACTTTTTGCAACAGGAATGCTTCAACTACAAACATTAACTCTTTAATGTCTTGGAATATGCAATGCAAGTCAAAATACAAATGACTCATATCCACTGTCTTCAGGACTGAAACCTTAAATCCTAAATATTCAGTATCGCAACATATTCTGTAAACTCCTATGTTATTGGAGTCAAAGCTATTTCAGAAAACCACAACAAATAACAAGCAGGTTGTCAGTACAACACAACCCAACACACATAGTTGAGGCTCTTAAAAGTAAACTACCTAACGCATAAAGCCCTCTTTAAAGTAAACTAAGAAACATGTACCCTCAGCAACCTCAAAACACACATCACAGGCAACACCTACCTTGAAACATACATTTAAGAGTCACACTGACTCACTTCAAAAGCCCACGAGACAAACCTCCACACAATCTAATATCTTAGTCTGGTTAGACAAGATAATGACCTGGAACTTCTCTCCGTCTAACTTACTATTAACAAAACCACTTATCATATAGCCAGTTATTTGACCAACTCTGTCCCCCTTGGTCCATACCTTCTAATTAACTAGTATAGAGTCCCTCTGTATTAGGTCAAAAACTATTCTCTAGGAGACTTCAGCTACTACTCTATAAACTCTAAGACGTGTACATCCTCAAACATGTATGCTAGAAATTTCTGGACTTCATCAACACTGACTCCATGGACCAGTTAGTCCACACTCCAACTAGAGACAATAAAATCCTGGATTTTGTGCCCACCTATATGGGTCAGCTTTGCTCCCCACCAACTGTAACTTCTACCCTAATCACATCAGACCATAAGTCAATCACATTTACTGTATCTTCCAATGTTTCAGTATTCCAAGATTATGCCAAGGCTAATCTACTAAACCTGAGTGATGACCTGGCTAAATTCAAATGCCCTTCCATGCTGATGAGCCCACTGCTTATGCGGAATCCTTCACTGCCAAATTTTTTTGTGGATATAAACAGCTGCATGGGTGCACCTGACCTCCTCAGAAATAAATACAATACCGAATTCAAACATAAACTACTATGGTGGAACCCAAATCTAAGCATGTTCTATAACAAAAGATAAAAACCTATTGCATACAAACATAAATCTAACTCTCAAGATGCCAAAAATACTCTTGCTAAACTGAACAAGGAACGCTGTATGCTGGTCAAATTAACCAAAGCCAGATATGAAGTACAAATAATCATTAAAGAAAAGGATAACCAGACAGTCTTCTTTAATTATGTTAAAATGCCATACATAATGTTGAGCACTGTGCTGAACTATTAGTAAATGATATCACATTTGTAAACCCAGAGGACATATACTCACTCAAGGTGCTATCTAAGGCCGACAACATTATGTCTATGGGACTAGATAATATACCAGGTTGCCTACTGATCATGACTTGCTGACCCTCTGCAGAAACTATTCAATATCAGCCTTAAAACAGGCTTCATTCCAGATGAATAGAGGATGGCAGCCATTCCATTGCACAAAGGTTAGGCTTCAATGGACCCCAGTAATTATAGTTCTAAACGTCTGACCAGTCTTATTTGAAAGGCTATGGGCAGGATTGTTATGGAATTAATATATAAGGAAACAGGTAACCTACAGACTCTTGGCCCAACCCAGGTCCTGCTCACTTAACCTGGTTGACTTCTACAAAAAATTTACTGGAGAAATGGATGAGGACAAATCAGTGCACATCAGATAGCTAGACCTCCCAAAAGCATGTTACACCCTTGCACGATTAATCAGTGCACGTCAGACAGCTAGACCTCCCAAAGGCATGTTACACCCTTCCATGATCAATCAGTGCACATCAGATAGCTAGACCTCCCAAAGGCATTTTACACCCTTCCACAATCAGTTATCCTGGATAAACTCTCCTAGTAAATGCCAATGCCTCTGTAAGTCACTGGAAATCAAATCATCATGTACATAAAACCCTCCTCCAAAAGACCTGTCACTAGTGGTCTACACCAGGGTCCTGTGCATGGGCCACTCCTCTTTGGCATTTTGTTCCCTGAGGTCAAAGCTAATAATCTGATGTCAGATGGATGCAAACTTGATGCCATTATAAAGTCCCCAAAGGACACTAAGAGCTTCTAAGAGGGCCAGTCCCAAACAAATAGCTAATGGCAAGACCATAGACTAAAACTAAATGCAAAAAAAGTATATAATCATATTCTTTGAGAACACCCTTTTAACCATCACACTGACAGTACATTCCAGAAAATTGATCCCATAGCTGGGTATCGGAGAACCTAAGCCGACAATACCTGTTCTTTGGTCACCACATATTCACTGTTTTAAGGAAGTTCTTTTTCATTGAACAGCTTATATCAAAAGGGATCGAGTCCAGTTCCAGGGATGTAACTGTCCACTGTACTCTGCACTCAGCCTGATCAATGAGTATTACGGCCCTTTTGGTATATTGCTGTCCCAATCTTGTCACAACCGGAATGGCCACAGTGCTTTTTCACCTAAAAAAATCAAAGCCCTAAATTGTAAAAAATGATGCAGACCATCTCAAAGCCTTGTCCCTCTTCTCAGTATCATACAGGCTACTGAGAGATGACCTCTGCCTTGTGTATAGAGCTTCAACAGATCCCATTCTGTCAGACATATTACACAATTTGCAAATCTAATGATATCATAGGTTCATAGGTGTGTACTAGGCTAATGGCCCTGGAGCCTTTACAAGCTTAGCCCATAGAAGTGCCCTGGCACTGTGCTGCCTGACGTTAGTTCTCAGCGCCTCTATCAAGTACAGCCACTGGAGTGACACCTACTCAATGTTTTTTGCAAAATAAATAGAACATTTTGGAGGGAAAGGTTTGTATCACAGAAAATACTGCTTCTCTGGCACTGTCTTCCACTCCACATAAAACAAAGAACTTCTTTTAGTTTATTCAAATGTAATTTGGATGAATGGATGGGTAACTGCAAATTCACTCCTGATTTAGCACCCTCATGGAAAGAGTAAACATATAAATATCCCTATATATCCTTGTTTGGCCTATTTCTGGGTTACTTGTATGCAAAATATTAAGACTAAAATGTGCCATAGGAATGCAAGACTATGCTTCATAAGATCCTCATAGATCAGTAGCCTAGTAAGTACCTACAAACTAATACAGAGCACACAAATAATACATAGATCTATATGGATTTGTACACTGTGCAGTGTCTCTTTTTCTCTCACACACTAGAAGTTTACTTCAGTCCACGTAGAGAATAAAGCATCCTACAACAACAATGTGACTTCTGTGCTCCAACACTCCTTATATTAAACTTCCAATTTTCAGGTCATCACTTCCAAGGAAGACGTGGCTTGGTGATTTTGAGAGTTTTCAGAAGTACATGATGCACAATAAAGTGATATCATGCAGAGAATGTTCACAAAAACCCATACACATTCATAGCCTCAGTATACCACAAACACCACAATACGAAACACGTTGCACATGCACTCAGCAGCACCTGCATTCTTGGTGTCACTCAGATGAGATTTGTACTTTTGGCATTTGCACTTGAGTATGTTTCCCCTGTGCGAGCACCACTGGGGACCACAATAAGCAGAGGGATATGGCACAGCTGTTAATGGCAAACACAAATACAGCACTCACTGCATATGTGAGTTAGGGAAAGAAGCTTAAGGCAAAAGTAAAATCAGTTTGACACACGCTGGGAACCACTATAAAGTTCAGTGTTCTCCATCTCTGCCCAACTTTTTGTTTGTGCTCACATCTGACGTGGTTCGGTCTGAAAAAAAAACAAAGCGGGCTGCACTGGGTAGACAGAACTTGGAAGAGTTAGTGGAAAGTGGTCAGAATTAACATTCTTCTGTAAAGGCTCATGTAGCTTAGCAGTTTACCAAAAGGGGTAACTGACATAAATAGTTAGATCAGATTAAATGAGTGGATTAAAAGCTCCTTCACAAGGAATGTTCCATAGGTAAGCACATGGTACAAGATAAAAACAGACTGCATAATAGACTCCCTTCTTATATCTGCCATACCCCACATAAAAGAACTGCATGATGGTGCAATCCCCTAAAAAAATCATTGGGCAAAATACCTATAACTACTGGCACATGATGGCAATGTTCTATAAGCATTGGCTATAACATTCTTTTCACGTAAAATGTGAAAGTCAAGTTATTGCAATAAGAAAAATAATGATGCAAAAATAAAAATAGTAAAGGTCCTCCATGTTGCATGAAATTCTGAGGAACCAAGAAGAAGTACTAAAATAGGAGGGAACCAAAATACCAACCATAAAATATATTAGCATTATCTATGGCCAAGAGTCTGAAAAGTACGCCACATTCTAGCTCTAGATTCAACCATTTGCATACATTTAACTGGTTTTAGGACACATGTTTTAGGATCAGTTTTTCAGTTAATTACAATGGTGTAAACCTGCTGTCTGATATACAAATTTAAATGATACCTGATACTCTAATGATGCACATTTATGGCATAAAACTTTAATCTCAGCACATAACAAAAATATTGGAATGCCTCCATTTTATTCAGTGCGCTCTGCAGTTAGTAAGTAAATAACATAAGGAACACCAATGTTGCCAGAAATTAAACAGAAGTACAGTTTTAAAAGCTGCAGCAGCCTATGTTGAAACATTTTACAGCAAGAGGGTTTAATGGATTATGTATTTATTTACTGTTTATTGGCAAATATCCACCAACAGGTGACAGCCACTTTAGCACTGATGGGGGCATGAATCCCACCACTGTCAACCATTGTACCACCTGGGTGTATGGGGGACAAGATTTACAGTCCTGGACCTGCTCTACTGCTGCCTGAAGAATGGTCTTTTGAGTCACACCACTGGTACCCAACAGGTTAAAGTATAAAGGAAAAGCGCACACAACTCTGATTCAATAAGCAGTTCCCCAAATGAAACACAAGAGCGTAAATGGATTATGCACTGCTGCCATCAGTATGGAATTCCAACATCCACAACAAGACTATGACTACACACTGACACCTTACAGACTCAAGTCTCTGACCTATCACTTCACAACTCTTTCTCACTGCTCTCTTTATGGACATAGGAAGTTCCACGGCACTTTACCCATAGTAACTGCATTTCAAACAAACCTCACACACATACACACTCACATGCATGTGAGCACACACATACACACACACACACACACACACACACACACACACACACACTGGGATTCAGCAAGCAGCAGTGCAGGAATAAGTTATTCCTGCATGGCAGGGACCGTTCCTGTTCAGCACGCCATGCATATGTATGAAGGTGTGCTGCTGTGCTGTAAAATAGACAGGGTTCCATGTATGAGTGCAGGGGGTGTGTCTAACAGCAGAGCTCTCACAATATACATGCCCCCTGCACTCCAGAATTGACTTTTGGCAATTTAAAATGAGCGAGAATGCTTGTAACACCCCCAACCCATCAGGATAACAAATCTGGTCAAAGCCATAAGGGACAATCGTCCCTACCAAGACAAATGTTGTTAGGATAACACATGTAGTATAAGCACATAGCCCACACCTCTCAACCCGTCAAGTGTAAGGAATGTGTGCAAAGCCAAACAGGTTCAGAATTAGCATGGATATTCTGAAGGGTACAAATAAAACAGCACAACAAATATATTATTTTAAACATGCAATAAAGTTTAAGCATAGCTGCGCGGGTGTGCCAGGTGCTTAGCTATATTTAGTCCAGTTTAAACACCACAAGAAGTTAAATATCAAGAGACCTCCAGCATAAGCAGTATTGCAACAGTATAGTGGTTAGAGTGTACACTTTGCAAGCACCCATTCATGGTTTGATCCCCACTGTAACCAATTTGCATTTTACATGTGAAAGCAGTACATAAACATTTTTTTTTATAATTAGCTACTAAGTAACATATATTGGTTAACCAGAGTATTGTAGTAGGTACAGCTGTGAGGTGTCAGTTTAATAAAGTTGTGAAACCCCCATATAAACACAAGTGCCCCATACAGTATAGTCACACATGAATAAATGCAATGAAAGCACATTGGGGAATGTCAGGGACAGTAAACAAATTTATAATATGTAATGAATGATGAATCAATCTCACACAGCAGATAGTCTATAAAATAAAAACTAAGCATTGCACAGCTCTGCTTACCAGGTGTAAGCAATGTGCAAACATGACTGCTAAGCAATGAAAAGCCCAGCTAAGTGGATTTGCCCATTGGTAAGCAGTGCTGAACCTGCCCCTTTAAGCATTGCCAACCTTAGCTAAGCAGGTTTTCCCGTAGCTTGGCTTAGCTCAGCATATATAAAACTGTCCAATCACGGCAAAGGGCAGGAAATCAGCCATATTTAAACCCCACAGGCAGGAATACAGCTCATAACTGGTTGCAGCTTCTCACTGTAGGCAGTGTGGCAGGAGGTGGTGAGGGCATGTGCTTCCGTGCACAGTGCTGGAGCATACAGGAGTCCAAGGTCATGGTAGGACTCCTGGTATAAAACCATGATGAGAGACTGCTGCAGAGCCAGTACCAAGGCTCCTAGTATAAGCCAGGGACCATCTCGCCCATGATCTCACCAGTGCCACAGGTATCCCTCAGACTGGTGAGCAGGTCCGACACCACTATGCTGATTTGAAGCGGAGAAAGAGGGAGCTCTTGGATGAGTGGGTCAAAGAAGCAAGACAGAGGGGTGATGTCCCAGCACTGTGTAAGTAGTCATACCAATAATTGTTTACTAATGTCCAGCCTGAGTATGTGATGGATAGGTATGCCTAAATATTTCTCTATTTTCCTTACAGCTGCAGTTGAGCGGGCTGTGAATCAGGAAGCCCATGCTAGTAGGTTGTAAAGGCTGTGTCACGAGGCTGGTGAGTAACAATCCTGCTTGTAGTAGTCACACCAAATAAATATAAAGTAGTAGAAAGCCACCTGGCAGTATAAAAACTGTGTATGGGTTGTACTGAATAAACCAGACAATATGACAGTAATAGTCCCATATAGGTCATATTTAAATAAAACTGTAACTGCCTGGCAATAAAGTTCTAAATCGTGGACTGGTTGCGTTTACTCTGGTAGTGCATGGCATTTATTGGGGTCTATATTATAAGCACGAAAAGACTAAACCATGAACGCTCACATAAGTGAAAATGCCGGGAATCAAAAGTGTGATTGTGGGGTTGTGTTACAGTGAGGAGTGGGATATTTGCCCTTTCTTCACTGTAGTGCGACCTCAGAGTTAGAATATATAGTTAGCGGGGGTGGGGTGGGGGGCACGACCCCCCACAATAGCAAGTTTGATTACCGGCATTTTCGCTCATGTGAGCGTTTGTGGTTTAGTCTTTTCATGCTTATAATATAGATCCCATTTATTGTTGCATTTTCTGAATAGTAATGTTGTTTTAACCACTGTTACCTACACTGTGCTACATAAAAAAGTCTAGGAATGTCTGTATAAGACTGTTGTAAGTACAAGATCAGACTGTACAACCAAGAGAGACTTAGACAGAAAACATTGAAGAGATAGACAGCAATATCCAAATAGCACACACTGATGAAATTTAAATTGTTGTATTTTTAGCAGACACAGCCATGGTTCGAATCCTGGGAGTGGTAGTAAGCTCTTTGCATCATCATACCTCTCAATTGTACAGCTTTTTGCAGAATGTCCAGATAATTGGCTCATAATTTCTGCCTGTTCCTCTGTCCCCCTGGCAAATCAGTGAGATGATCTCAGAATTGTAGTCACTAAATAATGACATACATTTGATTTTCAGACCACAAAACCTTCAGAAAATGTATATTAAAACAAATCCTGTCACTCTAGCAACTCACCAAGTTTATGAGAGCAATATTCAAAATATGTCCCTATTTGTACCCCCATTTTGTCAAGCTTTTCCCAGAGTGTGTGCTTTAAGAGATTGAGAGGTATGCGCATAATACTAACTAAGAATCTGGGAATATGTGTAGAAACAGTCAGGTAGTGTTAACAAACATTCCCCCCACAGGTCTGTCAGATAAGAAAATTGGAACTGCCTGGCAATAGAGATTTAAATTTTGGACTGGTAGTGTTTACTCTGGTACTATATGGCCTGACACATAGCATTCACTAACATCTGATATCAGAATAGTACTGTTGTGTCAACCACTGTTTCTCACATTGTGCTACATAAAAATATGTCCAGGAATGTCTGTATACGACTGTTGTAATTACAAGGTCAGATTGTACAACCAAAAGAGAATTAGACAGACAACACTGAAGAGATAGACAGCAATATCCAAATAGCACACACTGATGAAACTTAAATTGTTGCATTTTTAGCAGACACAGCCATGGTTCAAATCCTGGGAGTGGTGGTAAGCTGTATGCATAATCATACCTCCCAACTGTACAGATGTCTGCAGAATGTCCAGATATGTGGCTCATATTTTCTGCCTGTTCCTCTGACCTGCTGGCAAATCAGTGGGATGATCTCAGAATTTTAGTCACTAAATAATGACATACAGTTGATTTTCACACCTCAAAACCTTCAGAAAATGTATATAAAAACAAATCCTGTAACTCTAGCAACTCTCCAAGTTTATGAGAGCAATATTCATATGTCTCTGTTTGTACACTAATCTTGTCAAGCTTTGGCCATAGTTCATAGGTTCATAGTTTAGCACTAAGCTAACTGCCCTTACGAGCCATTTTAAGCCTAGCCAGTTATCCCTTGTGAGACTCAAACCCTGCAACTTGTGTTTGTAAGGCAAACACCTTAGCCATTAAGCCACCCTCCCAATCTGAGTGTTGGGCCTGAGTGTTGATCCAGAGTGTGAGCATTAAGAGACTGAGAGGTTTGTGCATAATATTAACTCAGAATCTGGGAATATGTGTAGAAACAGTCAGGTAGTGTTAACAAACATTCCCTCCACAGGTCTACCAGGTAAGAGATGTAGAATTTAGCTATAAGTCCGGTGAAGTATACATTGTATACAAAAATACCATTGCCCAAACAAAGGCCATAAGGTATTGTAATAACACCTGTAGAGTAATGATTAGAGCAATGATCATTAAAGTTGTACTGCAAAGATATATAAGTTGTTAATTGACATCTGCCCCACCCCCCCACCATATCTGCAACAATAATCTAAACGCACAAATCAATGGGTATGTTTACACCAAACCTACTGTTGGGACATATGTCCTATTGTTCAACAAATATTGAAATGCGTTTCTATTAATATTCCATGTTAAAATACTATAATTGCTGGCCTGTTTCTATCAATGTAACCTGCATGCCGCTGTAATGGTCACTGTGGTTCCATATCTGCGTGTGTTTTGTTTGCTATGCAACTGTTCCAAATCTAGTGTTTTGGGTTAATGGGAATATCTATGCATGCTGTTATAACTAATCCTGCATTGTGTTGACTATTACTAACCCACATATGTTCTAAAACTGCAACACCATAGCACGTTTGAGAAGGCTGTTACCAGCGGACCCACCTCTCCCACCTCATCTGGCCATGGCACCAGGCCCCAGCATGTCTGGGACCCACACCAGGACCTCCTTGTCCGCTGGTCTTGCACCACCTTCGGGTGGAACCACCTCAGGAGATGGGGCTCATCCCCCCCGGGAGTGGGCACGGACAGGATCCTGTCACCCGAAGTCAGATCCAGGGATTGGTGCATAGCGAGCTCAGAAGGGAGTTTGGAGATCTGCTACGCCAGTTTGAGGGCCACATGGTGCATTCAGAGGGCCATCCTGCCCCTCCTGTTCAGCCCCCAGCACAGCCACCTTCGGGGGCGTGAAAGTGCAGTGGTGACTGCCCATGGGTGGGGGCCTCATTCCCAATGTTTCCATTTGGGGGCTCATTGGCTTCCGATTTCCAAACAACCCCTCCCCGTCCAAGGTGTTTACCCCCACATGTGTCATATACTGCTCCTGTATGCTGTCTTGTCTGTCTTACTACCCGAACTACCTCCCCAAATATAAAAAACAATGAAAACTCCAAACCCATTGAAAACAACAACTGACCACACTGACTCCAAGATATAAATAGTCCTGCTCATGAAAAATAACGGCACTCACATATACCCTTCACATGTACCAGTTCCTTTTTAAACGGCACTCTATTTGTATTACTGTCCAAATATGCCAGTTCAATAGAACGATAAAACAAAGTTATGACCTTCACGTATACCAGTTCCTTTTAAAACGGCACTCCGTTTGTATTACTGTCCAAGTATGTCAAATCAATTAGAATGATAAAACAAACTGCTTGTAAAAAAGAAGAGAACCTTTATTAAGAACCATAAAGTTAAGCGCTTTTCATCCCACAGATTGTGGGACTTCTTCAGACAAACAGAACTTGTAAAACTAAAAGATTTGAAATACTCTCATTGGCGCCAAACTTTGAACGCCGTTGCTAGGTAACTGACAACATTTGACGTAATGCAGCTCAATGATAAAATCAATATTCTTTTAGTAATTTGTTCTTTTTTATAAAAAAATTCATAAGCAGTTCACTGACAACGGTAAAATCCTAATGTTTACATTTAAACAAACCAAACATACTGTCACAGACTCTCCGTTGTTGTAATTAAATAAATCCTGAAACCGGATAATGTCAAATAGAACCGCTATCCTCCAAAAAAAAGGAAGCAAATCTGGTGGTCCCCTGCCATTAGCAAACTCTGCAAAAGAAGAAAGAAACAGTTGCAAAAAAGAGTAAAATCCCATGATTGGAGGAACTCTGTGGTCAGCCTCAGTAAGAAGCTGAGATCCCTCATAAAATCCTCCAAAGCTAGTTATGAAAAGAAAATCGCCACTGATTCTAAAGATAACAACAAAGCATTCTATAGTTATGTCAAGAATCTCAAAGGCAACACTCAGATCTGCTTTGAGTTACAGCACAATGGCACTAAATATACAGAACCAACAGATATTGCCAACATCCTGGCAGATAGGTTCAGTGCTAACTTTACCCCTCTCTCATCTCCTAAAGGGCTCATATCTCTATTCCAGAAGAATGCAAAGTTCCTGTAATCACGGCTGCACAGGCAAAAAAACACACTCTCCAAAGCCAAGAACACAGCATCCACGGGACCTGACAACATCCCAGGCTGCGTTCTACATGAACTACAGAATGAACTGGCACCTCACCTAAGTACCATGTTCAGTCATAGCCTCACCTCAGGCTTTGTGCCCCCTGAATGGCACACAGCAATGGTTATCCCACTCCACAAAGGGGGAGACACCAAGGACCCCGGGAACTACCGCCTCATTAGCCTGACGAGCCTGATCTGCAAGGCTATGGAATGTATCATCATGGAACTTATAAACAATGACACTGGTAATCTCCAGATTCTGGACCCTACCCTGTTCAGGTTTGAAAAAGGCAGATCATGTCTCCTAAACCTGATAGACTTCTTGGAAGTGGTCAACAAAGATGTAGATGAGGGTAAGGTGGTTCACCCAGCCTATCTAAATCTCGCCAAGGCTTTCGACACCATCACCACTCTGGAATTATAGATAAACTTACTAAACTAGGTACAAATCCCTATGTCAAAAGATGGGTTGCCATCTGGCTCACCAGAACCCACACTGTGAAAGTAGCAGACTCTAAATCCAACTTCAGACCAGTGACAAGTGGAGTACCACAGGGTTCAGTCCTAGGTCCTCTCCTGTTTGGTATCTACTTCTCTGAAGTACAGGCTAACACAGAAGGTCTTTGGCTAACAAAGTTCGCAAATGACTGCAAACTAGGAGCCATAATCAAAACTCCTAAAGATGTGGACATCCTACAAAAGGGTCTCACTGAGATAGAAGCCTGGTGTCAAAGCCATGGCCTCAAGCTCAATGCCAAAAAGTACACTGTCATCCCTTTTGGTAAAAACTCTGTACCTATGAACTACCACATAGGCGGTAGTCTACTTAACACCGAAAGTGTGATAAGAAACCATGGGACACAGGTGGACAGTAATCTCTCTTTTGATAATCACATCGCCACAGTAGTCAGGAAATCCTTCTATGTGGCACACCTCATCACAAAAGGTTTCTCATCCAGAAAAAAAGAGGTCATTGTTCTCCTCTACCCATTAGACCCATTATAGAGTACAACGCCCCTTTTGGTATGTACCTCACAAGACATCTACAACAACTGGAAAGCCACAGAAATACCTCACAAAGAGGATTACCGGTCTCAAAGAGATGCTCTATGCAGACAGTCTCAAAAAACTCCAATTTTACTCTGTCACATATCGCCTACTCAGAGGCAATCTCTGCCTAACATACAAAGCTATGTCAAACACAGAGCTGTTGGACATGTTCCACTTAAAGAAATCCCAATCCGTCTGAGCTACATGCTCTACAGACCTAAACCTTATCACCACAATAAACAGAACATGCTGAAGGGATGGATTCCTGTCACAGAGACTTCCCATATTCTGGAACAAACTACCTATCTATATCAAACAAAGGTCCTCATTAGCACTCTTCAAGAAAAATCTTGATGACTGGATGGGAGATAGGAAATTCATCCCAGGTATCACTTCTGTGGGTCTGCTTGACAGGGGCACAGGAAAATAATTGTCTTGGGTGGCAAAAGCCAGGGTACCATTTGGCTAGGCTTATATAGGCCCTTGGGCCAATAGCCTAGTACCTACCTATGAACCTATGTCACTGTTATGAGTTTCAGTCAAATGAGTTTTCAGTCCTTTGAACTTTCAGTGTTTTGGTCTAAGTCAAATTAATTTCAGTCAAATGAAATTTAGGTCATATGACGCATGTAGACATACATGCATGTATATATATATATATATATATATATATATATATATATATATATATATATATATATATATATCTGAACCTCTCACTGCAAAACATCTGACCAAAGGCACTGCTAATGGGGGTGAAGGGGCCCAAAATAGGGATCTGTTGTAATTATTGCCATTATCCCTTCCTCCATAGCTGAACTGATCTACCTTGCAACAAAATTATCACCATTTGCAAGACTTGAATCCAGGACCCTGCACAACATAGCCACAACAAGTTATGAGTAAGTCATCTCAGCTGTAAGATGTTGGGATGATTTCTCTAACATAACATGCAGAACAGTCAGTCTACCATAGGGAATGTACAATGTGGAAACACTAAACATTCTAATGATACATATGCACACACACTCACACACACACACACACACACACACACACACACACACACACACATATATATATATTCACATACGCACACATACATACATATACACACACACACATATATATATATATATATATATATATATATATATATATATATATATATATATATATATATATATATATATATATATATATACATATACATACATACACATATATACACATATAAATATATAAATACTTATAGATATATATAAAAAAGAGTATATATAGAGGGTCCACAGCATATCAAACAGCCATTATTCCTACAGTTGCCACCTTTTCAAATGTCCAGTGTCTGATTCTTTCCTACAAGCGAGAATTAATGCATTAGACATATATCTACACACAATGCAAAGGACAGGACACCACACACAGTTTGCATACACAGAAATGTTTGTGTACTATTTCAGTTATTTATGCCATTTCTTATAGCATTTAGGTGTTTGAAATATCTAATAACTGATTAATGCAATGCTCAGACAAAACATATGATACAGTAATCTGCAAAACATAACATACTTTGCTGTCTAGGCTAAAACCTTCAAGTAGTACAACAATAAAAAATCACGCCTTGAAGATAGGAATCAATCAACACTTAATTACATATTTAGTTCAACAGCCTCCAATTACACTCTGTACTCAGCCCCTAGGAGGAAAAGTATAAGTTGTCACAATGTAAATGTATCTGTTACATAACAATGCTTAACTTAAAACGTCACTATCACACTGACAAACAGAACTGTGTGTAAGACAGTAAGCTCTAGCCCACCACTGTTTCCATGGTGAAACGTATGAAAATGTACAGCCATATACCTTAATGTTTCTTATTACTGATATCCCTCACATGTTGTAACAGCCTAGGTTAAAAACATTTAATACCACTCCCCATAAAATGCCTTACAAGGGCATATATCAGTGTTCTCCATATACTGACCTCTGGACTGTACAGGATCACATATGTTTTGTCCAGCTGTAGCCCTCATATATATGGACACTACCCCAGAATTTGTGTGGGAGTCCACAACATCATTGGAATGATATCAGGAATGTCAGCACTAAATAATGATAGACCATTACCTATCAACCTCTTACTGCATGACATTTGGACAAAGCCTTGTATTTAGGTGGAGGACAGAGGCTGAAACACAGGGCCATATTTGAAATATTGCTGTTATACAATGTGAAAGTTGCTGGTGTTACAGGATTGGTTGCAACATACCATTACTCAGGAATATGAAGTCAGAAACACAAATGGATGTTGCCATGTACTGATAGCAATCAATGGAGTGAATGCCACTGATATTTCAGGGACAAGACCTGTGTGGGGAACAGACAAAACATAACATCCAGTCTTCTGACCATCATGTGGATAGGCCCACAGTTGAGAGCTATGCAGACAGACTGCATTCTATGCAAAACTAGCATGTATACACAAACTCTGTAAAACTAGCAGTATTCAATGCATATAACAGCAATACTCACTCACTGTCCCTAGGTCTGGAACCTTACACAAACATGTAGTTGGTCTGTGTCCAAAAGTCCTGTTGTAAGAGGTATTGCTACTTGCTGTCTGTAACACTGCTGCCCACACACACAGGAAGGATGTTTTCCATACAGGAAAGGTAAAGGGACAACACCCACATGATGTAGTCATTTATAGTAGTGGGTTTCTATGACACTGGCTATTGGAAGAACTACACAGCTGCCTGCATGCAGTTAGCAAGTGGGGAACACCAATTGGTCCAGAGGCCATCACCTGATCATGAGCATCACCTACAAAAGCCATGCTGCAACCTATTCAAACCAGTTCAATCCCTGTAGTGGAGAGAGAGAGAGATAGAGAGAAAAAGGAAAAACAAAAATAATACTAAAAAAAAAAACAAGGAAGACATCAATTGGAACACAGAAGAGAGCATAATAATAAAACAGGTATGTGAAACATGTCAGTATGTAATTTAATGCAATACTTGGTCTGTAATAATGTGATAGATGATTTTGAAAGATTTATATGTGCCATCAACACTTGCTGTAATGATGTCCTGCTGAACAACTGCTATGAACACAGCATATGGCCCTGCGGGAAGTGGTCCATACCTGTCAACTCTGCAGATCTGCACAGAATGTCAAGATTTAAGCCATCATAGTGTTTGTTCTGTTCCTCCAAACATCTGTATTATTCTGGCAAATAGCGGAAGGTAAAAGTAATGAAGTCATGACAGACACATGAGTTTCAGACCCCTCCACCTTCAGAACAGTCATAGTAATGTGAAATGTTTCATGCACAAGCTTCATAGGTTTGTAAGAGGCATATCTACAATCTGTCCCTATATATCTCCCCCTAATGTTGGGCTTTGTCCACATGTGATGCTCTATTTTGTAGCAAGACAGAACAGTTCAGCTGTGGAGGAAGGAGGTTCAAAGTGTAGATCCAAGGTTCGAATGCACTATATATAAATATATATATCTATATATATATATATATATATATATATATATATATCTATATATATATATATATATATATATATATATATATATATATATATATATATATATATATATATATATATATATATATATATATATATATAGATAGATATCTATATATATATATACATATATATATATATATATATATATATATATATATATATACATATATATATATACACACACACACACACACACACACACATATATATATATATATATATATATATATATATATATATATAAATACATTTTCCCTACTGCTGAATGACTGTGCGGCAAGATATGTTTGAGAAAATATCACACATATGCACAGCTCAGATGGCTTAGTGGTAAATTGTTGTGGCTATGGTGTGCATGGTCCTGGGTTTGAGACTTGCAAGGGGTGAATATTTTGTTGTTGGGCAGAACAAGGGCTGTTGGATACAGAGTGACTAAACCACTTTTAAGCAGTTGTAAGCGGGTGCGAAATGGACAGTTATGTACGGTGCGAAATTCTTTTTAGGAGTAGATTGCCCTTTTTTCTGTTAAGGTGAGAGTGGGGTGTTGGGGAAGGATAGTAGGTATATTTGGGGAGGTAGGTTAGGTCAGAAGACAGACAAGACAGCATGCAGTGGTGGTATATGACATGTGGGGGTAAACACCTTGGAAGGAGAGGGGTGTTTGGAAATCAGAAGCCTATGAGTCCCCAAATGGAAACAGTAGGACTGAGGTCCCCACACATGGACAGTCACTACTGCACCTTCACGGCCCCAAAGGTGGCTGTGCTGGGGACTGAGCAGGAGGGGAAGGCTGACCCTCTAATTGTGCCATGCGGCCCTCAAGCTGGTGTAGCAGATCTCCCAATTCTCTGCTGAGCTCCCTACGCACCAGATCCCGGACCTGACTTCAGGTGACAGGATCCTGTCTGCGCCCACTCCCGGGGGGGAACGAGCCCCGTCCCCTGAGGCAGTTCCACCAGAAGGTGGTTCAGGACCAGTGGACGAAGAGGTCACGGGGTGAGTCCCAGACGTGCTGGGCCCGGTGCCATGGCCAGATGAGGTGGGAAAGGGGGGGTCCGCTGGGAACGGCCTTCCCAAACATATTATGGTGTTGCAATTTTAGAACATATGTGGGTTAGTAATAGTCAACACAATCCAGGATTAGTTATAACAGCATGCACACATATTCCCATTAACCCAAAACACTAGATTTGGAACAGCTGCATAACAAACAGAACACATGCATATATGGAACCACAGTGGCCATTACAACGGTATGCAGGTTACACTGATAGCAACAGGCCAACAATGATAGTGTTTCAACATGGAACATGAATAGAAATACATTTCCATATTTGTTGAACAATAGGACATATGTCCCAACAGTAGGCTTGGTGTAAACATACCCATTGATTTGTGTGTCTAGATTATTGTTGCAGATATGGTCGGGGGTGAGAGATGTCAATTAACAACTTTTATATCCTTGCAGTTTGAGGTCCTCTAACCTTTTTTCCTGTTTATGTCTTCCAGGTACAATGTCCCAGGAACGGCTCCCTGCATATACACTCCAGGAAAATGATGTCATTATAAACTACATCATACTACATCATGGAACCCTATTTGGCCACAGGGCCCACGATCTGCAGGAGAGGACTGCCCTGTGGAATGAACATCCACAGGGTAAATGATGTCAGCCTGCATAAACGCAGTTATGAGCAGGTATGGCATTGGTGCACTGATCTGATCCACCACACCCATCAGCTTGCTGCAGCAGTTAGGAGAGACCATCTAGCCACAGGTGGGGGTTATGGCATCTAGCCCCCACTGACACATGCTGAGGAGCTCCTCACCAGCCTTGGGGCAGCCGCCCACCAACCAAGCCAGGAACCTGAAGATAGCATTGTGGAGGTGGGTGCCACCCACACAATGGACGAGGAGTGTGCAGGTAAGGCTCCGGGGCACATTAGTAGACCAATGTTGCTTATCCATCTTCATCTGTAAAGTGTCTACATGGATATGCAAGATAACATAGTCTGTTGCTGCAGTGTAGTAATGATCAGATGTGCATAATCTCTAGTATTGTGGATTTGTACTGCTGATGTACTGAAATGCTGCTCCCACCCTGTACCAATGCCACAGGTATGGCTACTGACATTACGTCTCTAACACAACTATGTAGGTCCCCCTGGTATACAACTGGGGCAGCAGCCTGTAGCTGGTGAGTACCTTTATCTGTAAAGTATCTACATGCATATGTCAGATAACATAGTCTGTTGCTGCAGTGTAGTAATGAACAAATGTGCATAATCTCTAGTATTGTGGGTTTGTACTGTTGATGTACTGAAATGCTGTTCCCACTCTGTACCAATGCCACAGGTGTGGCTACTGACATTACGTCTCTCACACAACTATGTAGGCCGCTCTGGTATACAACTGGGGGAGCAGCCTGTAGCTGGTGAGTATGGAGTTGTTTTGTTAAGGGATGCCAATACACTGGCCATGTTATGGCCATGGTATTTGCCATGCACACATTTAACACACCTACCCCATAATGCATGCTGTACATGTTCACTTATTGTTGCTGTTAACTGCAGTGCATCACAGTGGTCACCATGATGGCATATCTGAAGGGTATATAAGAGTCCTGCAGTATACCTAACAACCTGTCAGTGCAAGATGTGTTACCCAAATGTGTATATAGAAAGGATGAATAAGAAACACATAAGGAACCAAAAAAGTGTGGAGGGTGAAAACATTGAAAAAATATAAACACAGCCAACACCATCGGGTAAGAGGATATCAATCGAGCGTTTAGATGTAAAACCGGAATTGCTGTTCAAAGGGGTAGTGTATATAGCCAATTGCACACAGCAATGCCCACCACTATCGGTAAAAGCGGAAACACAAGAAAAGAAGAAGATATGAACACTGATGCGGATACAGAAAAGTGATAGTAAGAATGCATTATATAGGCACATTATGGAGCAAGGGACAGAACATGGTTTTACATTTGCTATCATTGATCAGGTTTTCATTACACCACTTGGAGGAATTGGAAAATGGAGTTGGCAGCAAGAGAAAGTAGATGGCAGATCCTGACAGATTCCACCCGAAACCTGGTCTTAATGATTTTGTCAGTATAAAACCATTTTTAGCCTTATTATAAGTGAGTTTGAAAAGGTATAGGTTTGATACATCTACAGCACCTGACATTATGTATCTTGCATCAGGTATCTTGTATTTTGTGTATAATAAATAATCACTACGTGTTAAGGGATGATGTAGTTATGCACATTTACATAATGGATTTTAGACAAGATGATGTGACTCTGTTATTAGTATATTTGATCACATGCAACTAAACAATTCTGAAGATATGCATGTTGTGGATATGTATAAGGTGGTAGTGAAACATTTTGCTTTTATGTTTAGTAACTGTATATGATATTTTAATATCAACTTTTATTTTATGATTTTTACAATAGTATTTTAGTATTCAATATATATATATACATGCAATAGTTCGATAGTTTTAGATGGACTTATATATTAAATATAGTAGGGGGATTATTTTATTAAATAGTATGTATATTATGAGATCTATGATGTAGAGTAGGTAATTTACAACCTATGTTATTTTGTATTAGTAGTCAATGTATGTGTTACCTATACATAGTAAAGTGTAAATTGTAGATATCCTTGATCAACTATTGTGACTAGTATGTCTTTAAAGTTTTTGGCGGCAACTAGAGCAATTATTCAATTAAGTTCGAATACTAGCAGTATGTTGTTCTGATGAAGACTGTGTACAACAGTTGAAAGCGCTAAACCCTGTCTTTTGTATCGTGTGGAGTTACAATAAACTAACATATTTCATCACCAGGACGAGCAGTGATTCTTCAGTGTCGGCGTCCAGATTTTTATTTGGTTGGTGTTCGTTCATTATTTATTGAGTGCAAGATGTGTGGACAGAGATGAACATAATGGTGGGACAAATGGCCTACAGTAGGGAAATGTCTGAAACATTACCCTTATACAGTGGCTACAACCATGTATACACCACTATTACAATGGCTCCTGATCTAAACAACGGCAAATCACAATACCACATTCCACACCTTTTACAAACTGTAATGTGATCCTAACATGAGCAATGAATGTGTAATATGGAATACTATGTTAGGACAACAAATATGGGGAATACATAACTTAACAAACACTGGAGCATATGTCTGCACACACTCCAAATAACATATTGTGGAAGCAGCTTTTGAGGTACTGACAGCATTCACTCTTCTAGAGTACACACCTTCCATCAAGTACAGGGCATCAATGTCACATCAAGCAATGGTCTGCTGTCCAAGAAGTGTGTCCATGACATTTGCCCACACACCTGCAACAGAGGTAGCCATGGCTTGCACACATCTTACAAACCATGGAATGGATCCCATATCCAAAATGTAGCACTCAGGAGTGGGAGAAGTAGCCTTACCTCACAATTGGATATACCATGGCAAATAGTGCAGACAGTCATGTATATGTGTATGAAGTATGGGACAACATTAATATAGAAAATAAACAGATGCCCATCCAAGACAGATGACAACACATGTTGCAAATTGGTCATGGAGGCTGCCCAGAAACATGCAACAACACTGAGGGACTTGCAAGAATTTCTAGCAAGTACTGCCTATGCAGTACCTGTGTCGACAATCACCTGGAATCTGCATAAATGTGGTCTATGGGTTAGAGTAATCAGATGGAAGAGTTGCTCCACAGGAAACATCATCCAGTGCACTCTACAGGTAGCATATACATAACATCAAGTCTCCCAAAGGCATGTGCTGCAATGTGTAATGGTGTACTGAGACCAAGGCTGAAATCTACAGACAGTATTAAAAAAAGCTACATGTGGTGCACAAGCAGCACCTCAGGCCCACCATCCCCAATTATACCTTGCTGGTGCCATTGTACACCTTTAGGTTTGCTGTTCATTAGCAGGAACTAGGCTGGTAGACATGGCGTTCTGAATTTGGAACACTGCAAAATGACAGTCATGTGTGGGCCATAGTTGTCAAGCATCTGCAATAAGGCTGAGGATGGGGAGGGGTGTCATCCTGAAACACAACAGTGAAATGAAGCATACATCCAAAGTTCACTAAGAATAGCTGTATCTGAACACAGTCAAGGTCATGAATTGTACCAGACATAACCCTGACTTTACAGCAATAGTGAAGGTACTGTGTGACCTCCAAGGGCTGTGCACATGCACATGAGCTGACCTTGCAATTGGGCAGAGATGGGACATTTGTAGGGCGAAGTGACTAAATAATGGCAAGTGAAGATGGGCCATGCTAGTATACCCCTTCCAGGAATAGTGACTGTTGTAGTTCACTTAACAGGTGCTGCAACAAACCATTGTGTTAAGGGTGTGCACACTTATGCAGCTTACATACAGTATGCATCTCATTCAGCATTTGCACGACTAACACATTTGTTTGATACTGCATTTGATTGCACAGGTCATATGTCACATAGGTGTGTGTAATGTTAACATGTGCAGTATTGTGGCCCCATTGCATATCATGGAAGAGGCTGTCATGTCAACAAGGGAGTGTACACTCCTCATATCCACATTAAACTTTGAAGGTTGTCAGTGTAATCGGATTTTATTGCTCATACATCCACTGCTGATGATGAGATCTGCAAATCAGAGGTCAGGCATTAACTACTGACATCAGTCCTCATATCATCCCAGGTATGTGTCAGACAAACACATAGGGGCCGTGAGCAACAGAGCAAACATAACTGCCACATATATACACATTCAGCAATGGTGTGCACACTTGTGAGGTATGGTGCACAGTACATGCCAGGGTGCTGTAGAGGTGAACAGCAATACTGTGTACATGGGTGCAGTGGGTTCCAGGGGAAGGGGCATCACCTACTAACACAACTCATGCATCATAGAGATGTATAATGTTGGTAACAAAAATTGAGTATAGCTGCAGTGCATGCTGTTTAGTGCCATATGTCATGCATGTTGACTGTTGCGTAATGAGAGGTCTGTGTAATATCTTTGTGCCACCTCACCTAAGTGTGTGTGGGTGTTTGTGTGTGTGTACGTGTGTGCGTGTGTGTTGAGGTAGGCAATAACGTACAAGTCTTAAATTAAATTTTTTGTTTTCCCCTCACAGGTGGCGAGGTGGGTCAGGGTCCCTCCTGCAGGCAAACTGATGTTAGTGTCCATACAGACTCTGACAATGGTGATAGGTATGGTGGGGCACAGGCAGAGTTGTCATGGGCTGAAGCTGTGCAGCAGTTGACATCCCACTTTTATCCACCCCATCCCCACACACAGTCACAATGCCCATACATACCCCATCACCATTGGCCATAGATGAGGGACAGTTGGCGGGTGGTGGGATGGAACAGGATAGTGTAGGGACTATGGCAAGCGTGTCTGTACACAGCACCCATAACCGGATGACTGGTGAGGTACCACACAGGCAGATGTACAGGGGTGCTTGTAGGAGGGCTGCTGGCCATCATTCCCCTGGAAGAAGTGCCACAGCAGGTGTCACCGGACACATGTTTCAGGCTGTCATGGAGGCACAGACACGTATGGAATGTTACACCAGAGTATGAGGCTCCAGAGGGCTACTCATTCTGCTGTACTTGACAACATCTGTGATCTTGCAGGTGCCCACCGTTATTTTGCATTGGTCATGGACAGACAGTTGGGTAAGATGGTGGGAATCCTCGACCGTGTGGTGTCTGTGTTAGAGCATATGGTGGGAGTAGGGTGTAAGCCACATGGATGTAGGTCAGCAACACCAACAGGTGGAGGTGTATGTGGATGTGCAACAAGTCATAGCTACTCCCGTAGTGGCAGTACCAGCACCAGCACTGCAGGGGGGGTGCTGTCCAGATCACAATGCAGCAGGCCACGTGCACGTGGTCCAGGCCGGTCCCAACAAGGAAGCAGATCCAGCGGACAATTGTCATCATCAGGGGAGAGCAACATATCTGAGCTTCTACCTGGTAGTGCCCGTGGAACCTCTAGAAGTCACAGTTCCCATGTCCATGGCTGGACATGGTGAACTGTACACCCTGCCATATATGGTCTGCAGCTGTCCAACAAACCCCTGTATAGGACAGCCACATGGCAGAACTGTGTGCATACATATACACACACATCACCAACACAGCTAGGGCACCTACATACCTACACACACATCTGCATGGTCCAATTGATAAAGAACCCCCTAACACACACACACACACACACACACACACACACACACACACACACACACACACACACACACACACACATGATGTCAACCAAATGGCTCAGCCTAGGTTTCTTGCAAACCCACAACACACCCTGTGCATGTGACAATGCCTGTGCCACATCCCTGTCATCTATACCATCCATGCAGGGACATGCTAATATGGTTCTGATGCGCAGGATAAATGTGCTAAGGTTTAGCAATGTAATGCTGTTAAACATGTTTTCAGCAGGAACATTCAATGCTTACATGTCAGCATGTGTAGCTGTCCAGCCATGATGCATTACAGCTGTTATTAACACTGACTGATTGTGGTCTCCATAATGTATTCAGTTTGTGTTGTAGGTGTCTATGTGTCAGCAACATTTTGGTCTGCTGTCCTTTCCTACAAGGAGTATGGCACTGTGGTGACACACTGACTGCGTCATATCCTGGGAACAGCTGAAGTAACAGGTCTGTATAACAGTTACTGCATGTACCACATGGCTGATAGGTCTGAAGGGTGTATACAGGTGAGTGCATGGTGGCTGATGTCAGCAGCTCTTCTACAGTGGATAATGGTAAGTGTACAGGGTGGCACACACCAAATGTTTGTGAATAACACACACAGGCACATAGGCTTTGGTGCTGATACAATACACAGAGAACTCATTTTGGCCTATGTAATTCAAACAAGACCAAATAGGCAAAACATCACATCAGTAAATAATCAGTCTGCCAGTTTAATGTCATTGACGATGGTACCGGCAGGGTGTATGTCCTCTTCTCCAATATAG